>NW_021216413.1:0-5143 GCF_002162155.2 Triticum dicoccoides
TAGTAGAACCCGGTCTATATTATTGGTTTTTCATGTAGGTAACGGAACCTACCTGAAATTCACAAACCATCCGTACACACCTCAAATTATTTTGAACACAGACCTAATGTTAACCTGACAAGCATACAAGTTGGATTTATGTCTTGGTCTAGAAGAATCAATAATTGCTCTGCATCTTCAACCCATATATTGAGCTAGGTGTTCTCCCTAAGCCGGCATACATATGTTTGATACAAATATAGCTATTGGATACACTTTTAAGTGTCTATTGGTAACAGTCACATAAAACCTATAATTATTGTTATTGGTTGCTTACTTAAGGGCCATGGGTTCTAGTTTTGAACCGGGCCACCGAAATCTCAAGACCGGCCCTGCTCATCGTGGGCCTCCCCGGTGGGCATTCTCTTGTCACTATGCTCCTTAGTCTGCTTTGGAAGTTGAAGCGAGCGAACATGGGAGGTTAATGACTTCGCCCATGCAGTTCCCACCAACCTGGTAGTACCTATTATCTCTTATAAAATGGCAGCATAGGGAGCCAGTATCTACGACAAGGATCCAACATTCATAGCTAATTTCTGATGTAACCAACCCCATCATTATAAGCCGCCTATGCTCAACCATCCAACTTGTAGTTTATCCGATTGCTGATCCATTTTGTTTTTTTAGAGACCGTGCCGATCTGCCGTAACCCCTAGCTTCGCAGAAGCCAATGATAGGGGTGTTTTAATGGGTGTACACATTACTTTTTAATTCAACTTGAATACCCACCATGGCAGTTCATTCCAATTCCCAATCACATATAACTCAAAGTATGTGCATAATTCATCATTTGTGGTCCTAAACAATCAGAAAATGGTAGCTTCTAATTAAGAAGGCACAGTAAAAAGTTGTCTGTACACACTTAATATAAGAGATTTGTTTCACATCATAACTCATGGCATCATATCAATAAAATGGAAGGTTAAAATGTCATGGTTGTTGTCGCTTTTGCCATTCTTGAATTGCAAAACGAAGGGCATTGTTTGGTATCAACTCATGGTGTGCGAAGTTGACATAGGCCATGGGGGAAATTTTGTTCCCCATTTGAAACCAGTCCTTTATGGCATCGCCTTCATATGTGAATCCATCGGCAGCAATGTGTGGATCCCTCATGATCTCCTGAAAATATTATGTAAGAATGCAAGGTTATATCAAACTAATTTGGTGACTGAATTGTAAAGTTTGCAAGTGCTTAATTGGGCGAGAGAAAAGTGAGGCTGCTCCCGGGTGTAGGTGCACCCAGGTGAATAGTAAATTTGAAAAAATAATAAGAAAACAATAACAAAAAAAAATCTGAAATTTCAGGAAATCAAACATTTTGCTGCTCAAAAGTGCATAAAATGAGGAGCCCTCACCAAAAATCAAAACAGAATTACTGCTCAAAAGTGCATAAAACTTTCTACACTGATTTTGTTTTTTTTTTGGGTGAAGATCCTTCCAATATTTTTTGTGGCTGAAACTTTGCAAGACCATCAAATGTTTGATCATTTTTCATGGCCTGAAATTTCAGATTTTTTAAATTTTGTTTTGTATTTTTTATTTGGAATTTAATGTTCATGGGGGTGTAGGTGCACCCTGGAGTAAAAACCACTCTGGGTGGGAAAAATACGTAACTGTTAGTGCGACTGGCATCGCATGATTCTGGTGTTTCATTTCTTTGTTTAGATAACGGACCTGTGTCATCGGACAGATGAAAAACGCTGGTGGCCCACATTTTTGGTCTTGACAGCTCATTATAGCTTGCAAGACAACCCACACCTCCTTTACAAGATTGGGCCACTCCTTTCGTTCTAACCGGCAACAGCGCAGTGCTAGTCTTGCCAACTCTTCAGCACACTCAGGTGGCCATTCCCCAGCTGAAGTATCAATTAGATCTCGCAATGTGCCTTCTCTAATGGCTTCCTCAACAACATGTGGAAGGCCTAGGGGGCTCTTATTAGTTAGCAATCGCATTAACACTACTCCATAAGAGTAGACGTCATACTGTGCTGTGAGCTCCCCTGAGGCAATGTATGCCGGGTCCATGTATCCCATTTTGCCCTTGATTTGGTTTGTTCGGTGATACGGGGTGATAGTGGTGTTTGTTACATTCAAGTGATGAGAGATCCCAAAATCTGCCAGTTTGCAAACAAAGCTTGCGTCGAGAAGGACATTGTCAGGCTTGAGATCACCATGTGCAATGCCTTTTGGTTTGTTGGAGTGGAGGAAGATAAGTCCTGTGCAGATGTCGGCAGCGATTTTGATGCGCGTTCTCCATGAGAGTGGCTCTCTTTGGTCCGCGCACTGCAAACAATCCTCTAGGCTTCCGTTTGACAAGAATTCAAAGATCAACGCTTTGGCCTCCTTGCACACTCTTATCAGGGTCACAAGGTTTGGATGCCTCATCCTACGGAGTGTTTCTACCTGTAATATATTGGAAAGTCACGTATTTAGATGCACCATTTAACTTGTTTTCATCTGACAACACATCTTACTCTTAATGATGAAAAATACCTCGTCATTAAACTCTTTATCTCCTGTTGCGTCTTCACGGTTGAATTTCTTTATGGCTACGGTAGTATGTCGTAGAAATCCCTTGTAGATGGTTGCACACCCACCGACCCCAATCTTTTTGGAGTCATCAAAGTTGTCCGTCGCTTCATTTATCTCTGTGTAGGTGAACTCTGTTAAGGCAACATCACTAGTAGGGCTAAATACACGGTTCTCCAGTTCTGCTCTTTGCTCATTTGCCTTTTGCAGCTCTTTGCATATATAGAGGTGTTCTTTTCTGAGTCCAGTGTTTTCTCTAGTCAGTCTATCCTCTAGCTCTTTTTTTTCTTTGCGGAGTGCGTTCTCCCGTGCTTTGAACTGCAACAATAAGTTCGCTTATGCACCAGGGCAACAAAAATGCTATGTGTTTAGAGAAGAGAGTTGGGAAAATATGGTAGATTAGGCATCAACAATGGATATAGCTAAAGCCATGTGAAAGTTTCAAATAACATACCATCATAGAAGCTTCAAACAGATTCCTCACGGCTTTCTGCCGGCCCTCGGATGCTTCTTTTTTCGAGCACTCCAGTTCATTGCGGACTCGGTGTAGTTGCTCAAACACATCAAGCTGCACACCAGTTTCTACCTATAAAACATTATGTTCTCTTTGAATTCTAGGTATAAAACATTAGGTATTAAAACTAAGAGGAAAACAACATGCCTTGGTTGGTCGACCAAAATTTAGATGTTAGAGCAATATCAGTAAGTTTTCACAAAGTGGAATTTTCCACAGTGCTAGTGGCAAACATTAGATGCGCTACTGGTTGAAGGTGACTACAAAGATGGACACATTTTGTTGTCAGACATTTTTCTCTACACATGTACATCTTGAATCGCAGTTCTAACATTAAATGCAACATACATGTCATTTGCCTTTCTCTTTCAGTCACTGTCAGTGGAATACATGAATGAAAACTGCCAATAACATTACAAACCTATGGTGCATATTCATATTTAAAAACATAGTACTTGATTTCCTAACAGTTTTTTGTTTTAGATAATGGAAGAATAGTTCTCCTATAGTGTCTGTAACCATATGTAGGGTACACACAGTCATAAAATTACTGTACCCTCTGCACACATCCATAAGATTATTATGATTCAGTAGAGAACTCTCTGCTCAGTCCAATTAATGTGGCTTACCATAGAGTGTTGATGTTCTTTAGAGCTTGCAATCGAAACATGTACTGGTGAACTATTCATAGTATTTAAATCCTGCAAAGCCAATGAGGATCCTCCAGTGCTTTGCTGGCTGGAATTTAGGGAGAAACCTGTTAGTCTCATATCAATCGACCGCTGCATTGCACCTGATATGTTTTCTGCATTGACTGTTGTCGATCCTAACAAGGGATATGTATAGCTAACTGGCTGCTTGGACCGTCGTTGATGGGCTTGTTGATCTGTGGAGCCTAAGAACCCTGGATACCCTGGTGATAGTGATTGGCATCTTTTAGGGAACTCGGGTCGCCAAGTAGTGCCGGTGCAGTTGCTTCAGGGTGACTCTACTTTTGTAGAAAGCTGAGTGGCCTCCCTAAAAAATGATGAACCATGGCACATAAGCATTATTTTGTCAGCTATAAACTTAGGGTAGTCGCTCAAGCTGAAATTTGCCAATGTTATGTAGTAGTATTTGTTTTATGTAATCTTGAGGGCTACACACAGTCATACCTAGAACAAGCAAGAGTTCCGTTGGAAATATAGAAGATCTGGCAATATGGTTTAGCCTGTAGATGCACGATCGCTGCGACTTTTGATTTTGGTACTTTCCTCTTCCTGTTCATGAAAGATTCACAATCAACATAAATAACTCAGATTATTATTTGGAGTATTTGACTTGTACTTTAGAATTTAACTATTAACTATTTATACTGAGGGGGAGATGATAGTTAGTAAAGCCATACCGTTATTGACTTTAGACAGAGAGAGTTGACAACAGCAAAGACATACTAGTAGTTTGTTTTCTGGAATTTAATGTCAACTTGTGATTCTCATTTGCAACTTACAAAGGGCATTGTTTTAAGCCGTATTGTTAGTAGCTATCATGCTAATTATTTGTTGTTCCGCCTATTTCATCGCCGCTAGGTTGTTAGAATAGCAGCGACATTCAGAAGAAATAAGACTTTTACATATATAGTGATTTGACCTCGAGCATATAATTACATAACAAACGCAGTGCTTTGCTTTTGTGTATATACATCAACGGTGCACTCAGTGAATCCCCAGCAGAGCTAGGGCTCAGGCGCAGGATTAAGCTTTCTTAGAGCAACTCCAGCCGTTGGCCCTCCAGGGGGCTCTTAAAATCGCCGTCTGGGGGCGACCCGGTGCTTAAAATCGGCTTGGGGGCGATCGGGTTCCCAGCCGCCGCCCCCAGGGTCACCCCCAGACGTCCTTTTCTAAACATTCTTTAAAAAAAATTGGCTAAAATTCGGCAAACATGACAAAGATTCGGCGAACATGGCATAAACTTGGCATTCAACGTTTTTTACATAGAAAACATGAAATTTACTAAAAATCAAAGAGCCGCGACTACAGGCCGAAGAACTCGTTGAACGGGCATAGTTGCCGTCGTCGTCGC
>NW_021216414.1:0-618 GCF_002162155.2 Triticum dicoccoides
GACGCCCGCTTCTCCGGACCTCCACCCCGTCGAACGCCGCCCCCTGCCTCCTCCCAGGCGCCCCCCACTCGACTGGATCGAGGAGGCGCTAGATCCCGCACCCCCCAACGCGCCTCGGCGCCGCCCGTCACCGCCGGACTGACTCGTCCCCGCCTCTCCCTCGCGCAACTCCCTCCCCGAGTTGGACATCGTCGCCGTCGCCCCGCTACTCCGGCCCTTCCCCGAGCGCGCCTTTGCACATCTACAGGGCTATGTGAGCCCCCTTCTCTTCCCCTCTCTTCCCTAGCGGATCCGCCGTCGCGTCCGCACGCGCACACTCGCCGCTCGTGCTGCTTCCGCTCCCTGCGCACCACGCCAGACCGCGCCCGCGGCTGACGCCGTCGGTGCTCTCTGCTGCGCCCGTGCGTCACCTGCGCGCCGGACCTCCCCTGACCCGCACTCCCCCCCTCCCCCGCAGCTCCGTGCCTCGCCACAGCTCCCGCGCACCCGCGTCCGACGACCCAACCACGGCGCCCCTCGCCTTGCGCCCCACCTCGTCGCCTCGTCGCTCCACCAGCGGTGCTGCAACTCCGGCGTCGTCCTTGCGCTGCCCCGCGCCCGCTGTTCCCCCATGCGCCC
>NW_021216415.1:0-1723 GCF_002162155.2 Triticum dicoccoides
AGGTGCTTTGATTGCTGCTCTGCTCCCCGAAAGGATTAATGCCATCCGCGCTTAAAGCAAACCATACGTTCCTTGGGTCCTTTGCAAACTCATCCCAGTACTTTCTCTCGATTTTTCTCCACTGTGACCCGTCAGCGGGTGCTCTCAACTTCCCGTCTTTCTTACGGTCCTCACTGTGCCATCGCATCAACTTGGCATGCTCTCCGTTTCTGAACAGACGTTTCAACCGTGGTATTATAGGAGCATACCACATCACCTTCGCAGGAACCCTCTTCCTGGGAGGCTCACCATCAACATCACCAGGGTCATCTCGTCTGATCTTATACCGCAATGCACCGCATACCGGGCATGCGTTCAGATCCTTGTATGCACCGCGGTAGAGGATGCAGTCATTAGGGCATGCATGTATCTTCTGCACCTCCAATCCTAGAGGGCATACAACGTTCTTTGCTGCGTATGTAATGTTGGGCAATTCGTTATCCTTTGGAAGCTTCTTCTTCAATATTTTCAGTAGCTTCTCAAATCCTTTATCAGGCACAGCATTCTCTGCCTTCCACTTCAGCAATTCCAGTATGGTACCGAGCTTTGTGTTGCCATCTTCGCAATTGGGGTCCAACCCTTTCTTGTGATCCTCTAACATGCGATCGAACTTCAACTTCTCCTTTTGACTTTCGCATTGCGTCCTTGCATCGACAATGACCCGGCGGAGATCATCATCATCGGGCACATCGTCTAGTTCCTCTTGATCTTCAGCAGCTTCGCCCGTTGCAGCATCATCGTGCACATCGTCTGGTTCCTCTTGATGTTCAGTAGCATCACCGTATTCAGGGGGCATATAGTTGTTATCGTACTCTTCTTCTTCGCCGTCTTCCATCATAACTCCTATTTCTCCGTGCCTCGTCCAAACATTATAGTGTGGCATGAAACCCTTGTAAAGTAGGTGGGTGTGAAGGATTTTCTGATCAGAGTAAGACTTCGTATTCCCACATATAGGGCGTGGACAACACATAATACCATTCTGCTTGTTTGCCTCAGCCACTTCGAGAAAATCATGCACGCCCTTAATGTACTCGGAGGTGTGTCTGTCACCGTACATCCATTGCCGGTTCATCTGCATGCATTATATATAATTAAGTGTGAAAAAAATCATTACAAAACATCATGAATAGATAATTAAGTGACCAAATTAATAGAAGTTCATCATCACATAAAAACCAAAGTACATACATAGTTCTCATCTAACAACATAAAGCTCTGCAGAGCATCTAAATTAATTAAACCATACATTGAAACTATGTAAAACATTTTAATGCGAAAACAAATGCGATCATAATCGCAACCAAGGTAACAACTGATCCAACGGCATAATGATACCAAGCCTCGGTATGAATGGCATATTTTCTAATCTTTCTAATCTTCAAGCGCATTGCATCCATCTTGATCTTGTGATCATCGACGACATCCGCAACATGCAACTTCAATATCATCTTCTCCTCCTCAAGTTTTTTTTCCTTCAAGAAATTGTTTTCTTCTTCAACTAAATTTAACCTCTCGACAATAGGGTCGGTTGGAATTTCTGGTTCAACAACCTCCTAGATAAGGGGCTGATAGTTGGCGTCGAGCCCATGGATGATGTAGGAGGCGAGTTTGTCGTCGGGGATCGCCTTGCCTGCGGCGGCCAGTTCGTCGGCGTAGCCGCGCATGGCGGCAAAGTAGGAGGCGA
>NW_021216416.1:0-916 GCF_002162155.2 Triticum dicoccoides
TTATCATATGGATGCTAGCGACACTATCATATACGTGAGCCAAAAGGCGCAAACGGTCCCGGGCAAAGGTAAGGCGACACCCGTGGGGATACCGTGCGTGAGGCCGCAAAGTGATATGAGGTGTTACCGGCTAGATCAATGTGACATCGAGTCGGGGTCCTGACAGCGTTGGCATCAGAGCCGGACTGCCTGTAGGTTCTCCAAGCCAAACTGGTCGATGTTGAGTCTAGAAATTCTTTAGTTATATGTAGGGGAATTGTTTGTGGGTTGGAACGTAAGGCTCTTTTTACTCCTTTATCTTATGACATTCTGATCTGAGTCAGTCCATTCTTCCACCGGGGGTTAAGGAATTAGGATCTATTCTCTCTATCAGGATCACGTGTTACTAATCAGTAGTACCTTATAGGTTTGATGGATACAAGCCTAGTTCAATCCTATTACCACATTATGTTGCTAGGATGGATTCAGAACTTTGATATGATGATGTTGAGTGTGTACGAAATCCTTTGTCAAATGTCTCAAAATCCTTCTTGAGCATTTACAGCTGTTATGCTGCCGAAATTTTGCTAGAAATTCTAATGCCTTTGCATTATGATTGTGCTTTCAGATGGCCACTCGTGACCTCAATCAAGTGGTTCGCCTGACTCGATGCCTAGATGTACCCGGCCATACTGCCAAGTTGGTCAGGGTAATGACTGAGGCTGGATACCGCTGGTATCCTGAGTACACGGTCGAAGAGCAATTTCGGGACTTCAATCAAAGCCAGTATCTCTGCACTGTCAGGATATTTCCATCTTATCCTGGATCCACCGAGCCCCTTCACTGCTCCTATGGACTCGGGGTTACTATTGAGATGGCTGTGCAGGATGCCGCCTACTCTATGATGACCATCATGCGAGTCAGATCTGGTCTATTT
>NW_021216417.1:0-527 GCF_002162155.2 Triticum dicoccoides
GTTTTTTGTCTATTCTGACCCATTTCATGGACTATTACTCACCGTTTTGGGGCCCCAAAGCGATTTCCATAGTTGTCGAACCCCAAGGTGCGCTTACGTGTTGGTCATCAACACTCGCAGGTTTAGCCGATTCTGGCCCGTTTCGTGGGCTATTACTCACTGTTTGGGTCCCGGAGTGATTTCCATGATTAACGAACCCTGGGGTGCGTTTACGTGTCGGTCATCAACACTCGCGGTTTTTGTCGATTCTGACCCCTTTCGTGTACTATTTACTCACTGTTTTAGGGTCCCGGAGTGATTTCCACGAGTAACGAACCCTGGGGTGCGTTTACGTGTCGGTCATCAACATTCGCGGTTTTTTTCAATTCTGACCCGTTTCATGGACTATTACTCACCGTTTTGGGGTCCGAAAGTGATTTCCATTCTTGTTGAACCCCAAGGTGCGCTCATGTGTTGGTCATCAACACTCACAGTTTTGGCCGATTCTGGCCCGTTTCATGGAATATTACTCACTGTTTTGGGGTCCC
>NW_021216418.1:0-1143 GCF_002162155.2 Triticum dicoccoides
CTTTGCCCGGGACCGTTTGCGCCTTTTGGCTCACGTATATGATAGTGTCGCTAGCATCCATATGATAAGGAGCCCGGGCTGACATGACTAGTCGTAAACCCAAAGTGGCACAGACTTACAGGGACAGGCATTCATGACCCAGCTTCGAACGTGTCGGTCATCAGCAAGTGGGTCCGGGCTGTAGCACTGGGCTAGCAGGACTCCGGTAAACCGAGCTGTAGCGGGCTAACAGGACTCCGGTACTCAAAGCGTGACATTTCCCCGAAGGGACAGACACAGGAACGAAGAAGGACACATGCCGGCCAGCCTAAGTGTTCCAGAGCAGTAGCAAGCTACCATGGCTCAGCGGTAACACTAGGAGACATTTCCCGGTAAGAGAGGCTACTAAAGATAAACAACTAGATAGTCAGATCCCACACATACCAAGCATTTCAATAACATACACACAATATGCTTGATATGTGCAATACAACATGGCATCACAAAATGACTCTACGACTCAAGTAGTTTATTCAATAGGCTCCGAGGAGCGAGACATTACAAACATGGGTCTCATGACCCAACAATCAGAGCATACAAGTCAAGGCACAAGCGGAAGCTATCATGTCTGAGTACAGACATCTATAAATGAAAAAGGCTGAGAAGCCTGACTATCTACCAGATCCTGCCGAGGGCACAAGATCGTAGCTGAGGTATCAAGCTAAACATCGAAGTCCAAGCGGAACTACTAGTGAGACTGAAGTCTCTCTGCAAAAACATAAAATAGGCAAACGTGAGTACAAATGTACCCAGCAAGACTTACATCAGATCTATCTACATATGCATCATTATCAACAAGGGGGTGGTGGAGTTTAACTGCAGCAAGCCAGCTTTGACTCGGTGGCTATCCTGAACTACGACTGCAAGTAACTCTTTTGAGGTGGCGCACACGAGTCCACATATTCACCATATCAATACACCACTATGGATCCGCTCCCGTCTCCCTACGAGAACGCCATCCATAGCACTCACGCTTATCTTGCGTATTTTAGAGTATCCACTTTCACTTGTCTATGAACTATGCAATGGGGTCCAAGTTTCCATATCCGAGGAATCCGGCTATTCGAATAGATGATGTTAACCCTGCAGGGGTGTACTTCTTCA
>NW_021216419.1:0-922 GCF_002162155.2 Triticum dicoccoides
TAATTATGACCACTGACAGAAGTCTGAGCAGGACCCCATACATCTGAAAACACAAGTTCTAAAGGATGTTTCACCTCACGACTGGACTCCGAAAAAGGAAGTTGATGACTCTTCCCCTGCTGACAAGCATCACACACTGCTACATCTTTATTACTAGACAAACTAGGAAGCTCATGACGACGCAAAATATGACGGACAATAGGTGTGGCCGGGTGACCAAGACGAGCATGCCACTGTGACGGAGAGACCCGAACTCCACTGAAAACACGGGCGACGCCAGGATGCTCCAGACGGTAGAGGCCCTGGCACAACCGCCCACTAAGAAGAATGTCCCTCGTGCCCCGATCCTTAATAAAAAGATCAAAAGGGTGAAATTCACAAAGCACATTATTATCACGTGTGAGTTTAGGAACTGAAAGAAGATTACGGGTCACAGGTGGAACTCGAAGAACATTGCGAAGCTGAAGACTCATATTGGCATGTCTAGTGAGAAGAGATGCTTGACCAATATGAGAGATGTGCATACCTGCTCCATTGGCGGTGTGGATCTTGTCGGAGCCATGATAGGGTTCACGAGTGTGAAGCTTCCCCATCTCGCTGGTCAGATGCTCTGTCGCCCCAGAGTCCATGTACCAGTGTGGATCGATGGAGTAGGACTGAGTGTGTCCCTGTTGCTTCTGCGGCGCGGGACGATCAGCCATGGCGACCTGACGGGCATTGTTGCGTGTATCTTTGCCGTCATTGCCAAGACCAAGGAAGCTTCGCTGGAAGCGCTTATGACACTTGGAGGCCCAGTGCCCATCGCGGCCACAAAGCTGGCACACACGTGGACCACCAGCCCCCGGTAAGGTCGCAGTAGGTGGGGGGGCCGAGGCGGGCGACGGTGGCAGCCCCAAGGGAGACCGGGGTGATGAAGAAGAGC
>NW_021216420.1:0-2310 GCF_002162155.2 Triticum dicoccoides
CCTTTAATGAGAAAGGAAATATCTTGAGTAAATAAAGGTAGCGCGATCTCTCATTTTTAGTAAACAGGGGAGCTATATCATTTATCTTAGTAAGATGTGCCACAACAGTTTCAGATTCATAGCCATAGAAAAGATCAGATTCAACCAAAGTAATTATATCTGGATCAACAAAAAAAATCATAATAATCCTTATCGGGAACGCAAATAGGTGAAGTAGCAAAAGCAGGGTCGGGTCTCATTCTATCTCTAAAAGATTCTTTACTCCATTTAACTAGCAACCTCTTATGTTCATATCTATCCTGGCAAGCAAAAATAGCTGCAGAAGATTCTGCATGAAAAAGATAACCTTCAGGAACAGGAGGCATATTTTCATCATCACTCTCATCATTGTATTCAGGTACAATAATTTCTCTTTCTCTAGACCAAGCAATTTGCTCATCAAGAAATTCACCAAAGGGCATAGTAGTATTAAGCATAGAACTGGTTTCATCGTAAGTATCATGCATAGCAGAAGTAGCATCATCAATAACATGTGACATATCAGAATTCATAGCAGTAGCAGGTTTAGGTGTCGCAAGCTTAGTTATAATAGAAGGAGAATAGAGCTATGCTCCCTAGCATATATAATAGTAGTTGAGGGCAAAATAGTAGTTCGATCATCTTTCAAGTTCTTCATAGTGTCCAGCAGATATAATGCCCAAGTAACTCAAAGAATAGAGCTATGCTCCCTAGCAACGGCGCCACAAAAAGGTCTTGATAACCCACAAGTATAGGGGATCACAACAGTTTTCGAGGATAGAGTATTCAACCCAAATTTATTGATTCGACACAAGGGGAGCCAAAGAATATTCTCAAGTATGAGCAGCTGAGTTGTCAATTCACCCACACCTGGAAACTTACTATCTGCAGCAAAGTGTTTAGTAGCAAGGTAATATGATAGTGGTGGTAACGGCAACAAAAGTAAAGACATTGAAAGTAATGTTTTTGGTATTTTGTAGTGATTGTAACAGTAACAACGGAAAAGTAAATAAGCGAGAACCAGTATATGGAAAATTCGTAGGCACCGGATCAGTGATGGATAATTATGCCGGATGCGGTTCATCCTGTAACAGTCATAACATAGGGTGACACGGAACTAGCTCCAGTTCATCAATGTAATGTAGGCATGTATTCCGAATATAGTCATACGTGCTTATGGAAAAGAACTTGCATGACATCTTCTGTCCTACCCTCCCGTGGCAGCGGGGTCCTATTGGAAACTAAGGGATATTAAGGCCTCCTTTTAATAGAGAACCGGAACAAAGCATTAGCACATAGTGAATACATGAACTCCTCAAACTATAGTCATCACCGACAGTGGTTCCGATTATTGTCACTTCGGGGTTGCCGGATCATAACACATAGTAGGTGACTATAGACTTGCAAGATAGGATCAAGAACTCACATATATTCATGAAAACATAATAGGTTCAGATCTGAAATCATGGCACTCGGGCCCTAGTGACAAGCATTAAGCATAGCAAAGTCATAGCAACATCAATCTCAGAATATAGTGGATACTAGGGATCAAACCCTAACAAAACTAACTCGATTACATGATAAATCTCATCCAACCCATCACCGTCCAGCAAGCCTACGATGGAATTACTCACGCACGGCGGTGAGCATCATGAAATTGGTGATGGAGGATGGTTGATGATGACGACGACGATGAATCCCCCTCTTCGGAGCCCCGAACGGACTCCAGATCAGTCCTCCCGAGAGAGATTAGGGCTTGGCGGCGGCTCCGTATCGTAAAATGGGATGATTTCTTCTCTCTGATTTTTTCCTCGAAAGCCAATATATGGAGTTGGAGTTGGCGTTGGACGGCCACCAGGGGTCCCACGAGGTAGGGGGGACGCGCCCAGGGGGGCGCCCCCACCCTCGTGGACAGGGTGTGGCCCCCTTGGTCTTCATCTTTGGCGAGGATTTTTTATTGTTTTTTCTAAGGTGTTCCGTCGAGTTTCAGGTCATTCCGAGAACTTTTATTTTCTGCACATAAAACAACATCATGGAAATTCTGCTGAAAACAGCGTCAGTCCGGATTAGGTCCATTCAAATCACACAAGTTAGAGTCCAAAACAAGGGAAAAAGTTTTTGGAAAAGTAGATACGACAGAGACGTATCAAGGTGCGGCGTGCTCGGGGCAGTGGCAGAGGCACAGCGCCGGCGTCGGTGTAGAGGGTGGCGATGGCGGCATGGTCGGGGCAGGGGCGATGGTGTCGACGGGGCAGAGGGCGGTGACAACGTCGACGGGGTGGGTCGGGGGCG
>NW_021216421.1:0-1315 GCF_002162155.2 Triticum dicoccoides
AAGTCATACATATACCAATAAGATATTTGCTTGAGAGCATAGCACATGGCTAGATATGGTCTTATTGTATATAAATGAATTCCAACCACACGAACATCAAAGACATCACAACTAGCAACAAGACATCATTGTTGGGATGCTTTGAGAAAGGAAACAAGTATCACAAGAAAGAATGGATAACATGCCATGATACAACCTACACAAGGTTGATGCAAGAAATGTGTGCATGAAGTATATGAAGATACTTGTTACCGAGATAACATTGGAAGGATGTAGTAGATACCAATTGAAGGTACAAAGTAGTTCATTGATCATCCTAGCTTGACTCCAATAAGCACATGGTGACAACACCTTCCTTGTGAGTGAGCCGAGCATCCAATGCATCTCCACTTGTTCCTAGAACAAAAACACAAACAAAATGGTACCCAAACTCATTGGGACCAAAGAGTTAGACAACCAACAACACATAGGACAAACTCCACATAAATATGTGCATATAGATATGAAAATGAATTTCATGTACATCTCATCCAATTTGAGACTTGGTGGAGTTCCCCCTATATATTGGGTCAAAGAAAGAAAACATGCCAAAGAAACTACAAGAAGTAAATATGTGTTGGAAATATGCCCTAGAGGCAATAATAAAAGTATTATTATATTTCATTGTTCATGATAATTGTCTTTTATTCATGCTATAACTGTATTATCCGGAAATCGTAATACACGTGTGAATACTTAGACCACACTATGTCCCTGGTAAAGCCTCTAGTTGACCAGCTCGTTGTGATCAAAAGATAGTCATGGTTTCCTGACTATGGACATTGGATGTCGTTGATAACGGGATCACATCATTAGGAGAATGATGTGATGGACAACACCCAATCCTAAGCATAGCATAAAAGATCGTGTAGTTCGTTTTGCTAGAGCTTTGCAAGTGTCAAGTATCTCTTCCTTCGACCATGAGATCGTGTAACTCCCGGATACCGTAAGAGTGCCTTGGGTGTATCAAACGTCACAACGTAACTGGGTGACTATAAAGGTGCATTACAGGTATCTCCGAAAGTAGCTGTTGGGTTGACACGGATCGAGACTGGGATTTGTCACTCCGTATGACGGAGAGGTATCTCTGGGCCCACTCGGTAATGCATCATCATATTGAGCTCAATGTGACCAAGGTGTTGGACACGGGATCATGCATTACGGTACGAGTAAAGTGACTTGCCGGTAACGAGACTGAACAAGGTATTGGGATACCGACGATCGAGTCCCGGGCAAGTAACGTACCGATTGACAAAGGGAATTGCATACAGGGTTT
>NW_021216422.1:0-1207 GCF_002162155.2 Triticum dicoccoides
TGCTGTCGGAGTTTTCCCTCAACTTCTCCTCTCCCCTTGCTGGATCAAGGAGGAGACGTCCCCGGGTTGTACGTGTGTTGAACGCGGAGGTACCGTCCGTTCGGCACTAGGATCATCGGTGATTTGGATCACGACGAGTACGACTCCATCAACCCCGTTCACTTGAACGCTTCCGCTTAGCGATCTACAAGGGTATGTAGATGCACTCCCCTCTCCCTCGTTGCTAGATGACTCCATAGATTGATCTTGGTGATGCGTAGAAAATTTTAAAATTCTGCTACGTTCCCCAACAGTATGCACTATGGATGTTTAAATTTGATTGCCGCTGGGTGCTGTAGCATGTAGACTGTAGTCTGAACTGTTGTTCTTATGCGTTTTGGGTAATTTGGGTGACGACTTTTGATGCTTATGTTAAATGTTTGCGGGTTTTCCGGGCGAAGAAAATACTGGTAGTTACTTTATTGGCATCGGTCCGCAGTTAGCACTGCTGGTTTAGGATCTGCATTGTTAAGGTCTTTAGCTAATTGCTCTGCTATGTGCAATCTTCAAAAGCAAAAAAATGAAGCCTGGAGCAAAACAGAGGAAACTAGATAAAAAAAACAGTACCGCAGGAGCAAAACGGTGCAGCAGATGATGCCAACGTGAATGACGATTAACTTCTCCGACCTTGTGGTAGGCTGAATCTGAATCACATGAATAGGTGACCTTTCTCATTATCCTTTTTCTGAAACCGTTGGCTTAGACTGACATTTTGGAGTAGTTGTGTAAGCTGAAACATGATACTAAGCTGAACAATTTACTGTCCTTTTTTCGCATGAGATCACATTTTGGTAGTCTCTAAGGAAGTTGGAAGATGATGTACTTAAGCTAAGTTTCTTCCGTTTCAATAAAACACAGGTTGGTAGTTGCATAACTTGAACCATGATGCTTTCTTGCTGCTGCTGTAGTAGTCTCTAATGGAATTGCGAGATAATTTAGTTAAGCTAATCTCATTGGTCTGCACTCTCAAAAAATCACAAGAGCCATTTAGAAGAAGGTAGGGTACTATTATACATTTGTCATGTAATGTACAGATTAAGACAACAGACTAAAAATTTAATTGTGATACTTCAGATTTGCAGAGTTTTTTGTTGTTGAAATTTTGTCCACATGAGGTCGTCCTCCTCTCTAGTTTTGCTGATTCCGACAGCGTCGGCTCGACCTACGG
>NW_021216423.1:0-727 GCF_002162155.2 Triticum dicoccoides
CGATTCTGGCCCGTTTCGTGGACTATTACGCACTGTTTGGGGTCCCGGTGAGATTTCCACGGATAACGAACCCTGGGGTGCGTTTACGTTTTGGTCATCAACACTCGCGGTTTTTATCGATTCTAACCCGTTTCGTAGACTATTACTCACCATTTTTGGGCCACAAACAAATTTCCATAGTTGTTGAACCCCAAGGCGCGCTTACGTGTAGGTCATGAACACTCACAGATTTGGCCGATTCTGGCCCGTTTCGTGGACTATTACTCACTATTTTGGGGTCCCGGAGTGATTTCCACGATTAACAAACCCTGGGTGCGTTTACGTTTCGGTCATCAACACTCACAGTTTTGGCCGATTCTGCCCCGTTTCGTGGACTATTACTAACTGTTTTGGGGTCCCAGAGTGATTTCCACGATTAACGAATACTGGGGTCCATTTACGTTTCGGTCATCAACACTCACGGTTTTGGCCGATTCTGACCCATTTCGTGGACTATTACTCACCGGTTTTGGGCCCCAAAGCGATTTCCATAGTTGTTGAACCCCAAGGTGTGCTTACATGTCGGTCATCAACACTCACAGTTTTGGCCGATTCTGGCCCGTTTCGTGGACTATTACTCACTGTTTTGGGGTCCCGGAGTGATTTCCACAATTAACGAACCCTGGGGTGCGTTTACGTTTTGGTCATCAACACTAGCGGTTTTGGCCGATTCTGACCCGTTTTGTGG
>NW_021216424.1:0-1071 GCF_002162155.2 Triticum dicoccoides
CCTTAAGTGTGTAGACCCTACGGGTTCGGGAGACATGTAGACATGACCGAGACGTTCTCCGGTCAATAACCAACAGCGGGATCTGGATACCCATGATGGCTCCCACATGTTCCACGATGATCTCATCGGATGAACCACGATGTCAAGGACTTAATCAATCCCGTATTCAATTCCCTTTGTCCATCGGTATGTTACTTGCCCGAGATTCGATCGTCGGTATCCAATACCTTGTTCAATCTCGTTACCGGCAAGTCACTTTACTCGTTCCGTAACACATCATCCCGTGATCAACTCCTTGGTCACATTGCGCATATGATGATGTCCTACCGAGTGGGCCCAGAGATACCTCTCCGTTTACACGGAGTGACAAATCCCAGTCTCGATCCGCATAAAACAATAGATACTTTCGGAGATACCTGTAGTGCACCTTTATAGTCACCCAGTTACGGTTTGACGTTTGATACACCCAAAGCACTCCTACGGTATCCAGGAGTTACACGCTCTCATGGTCGAAGGAAGAGATACTTGACATTGGCAAAGCTCTAGCAAATGAACTACACGATCTTTTGTGCTAGTCTTAGGATTGGGTCTTGTCCATCACATCATTCTCCTAATGATGTGATCCCGTTATCAACGACATCCAATGTCCATAGCCAGGAAACCATGACTATCTGTTGATCACAACGAGCTAGTCAACTAGAGGCTCACTAGGGACATATTGTGGTCTATGTATTCACACGTGTATTACGATTTCCGGATAATACAGTTATAGCATGAATAAAAGACAATTATCATGAACAAGGAAATATAATAATAATACTTTTATTATTGCCTCTAGGGCATATTTCCAACAGATTTTTCTCCTCATATTCCTCATCATCCTTGTCCTTGTCGTCATCCATGTCCATGTCCTCGTCCTCGTCGTCCTCCTTCTCCTCGTCATCTACCACCTAACACACATGAGAACACAAATAAGCAAACAACACCTATATGGTTATATGGAAATATGGCTACATCAAGCATCAAGTAAAGCAATCATACAATAGTAGATGCATGAGGCAGCTCGGAGCA
>NW_021216425.1:0-1450 GCF_002162155.2 Triticum dicoccoides
GAGCGCACACATTGAAGCAATGGTCAGCATTTTCCACTGCAATGGAAAGTGTTTGGCAAAGATGATTTGAGAGAATCAAATGGCGTGGACACAACCAAGATTTTGGCAGTTGGAGAAGCAAGAGGTTTTTCGGTATGCTTGGTTCCGCCGATGGCATGAACTGAAAAATGGAAGAATTGTCCAAATTGTTAGTGAGGGCACTGCCAAGGTCATGCCGGGATCCCACCTTCATAAGTAATGGAATTAATTTCATCACAAGACATGTGGACTTTATCAGTTTTTCTCTGGCACGCCAGTGTCTTGCAATAACATCAATGCGCGAGACTTCATGATGGGAAGGCTCCAAAGTTCAACTACACCATTAACGGGTACAACTACTACATGGGATACTACCTCGGCGACAATATATATATTCTCAATATGTATCTCTTTATTGGTTTGTTTATCAACTATAGCCTATTAATATTGATCTTAGCATTTGGTTCTCTTGGTAGCGTCCATGACATTTGGTTCTCTCAAGTACTCTACGCCAAAAACCTCCACCATCAAAATGGAAAATTCTGATCATTGCCTCAATATGTGTGCTCTTTGCCATTGGGATATAGTCATCAACTGACACCTACAGTTGTACCATATGCAGAACATCCTCATATAAAAAATGTATTTCTCGAGAGCAGATAACCCAAGTAGACTGTTAGTGACCATGTCTAGCCATGCAAGACCGAGAACAACTATTGTGTGTTGGGGGGTGGGTGCTCTAGGTGGGTGTAGGACGACGTCGGGCGTGGGTAGTGGGAGGAACAGAGGAGGAGCTATTGTGTGGGGGTGGGATTTGGGGTAGGAGTGAAAGATCGTGGATGTCGCCTAGAGGGGGTGAATAGGCGTTTTAAAATAATTACGGTTTAGGCTTGAACAAATGTGGAATAAACCTAGCGGTTAATTTGCCAAGCACAAAATCTAAAACAACTAGGCTCACCTATGTGCACCAACAACTTATGCTAAGAAAGATAAGCAACTATGTGATAGCAAGATATATGACAAGAAACAATATGGCTATCACAAAGTAAAGTGCATAAGTAAAGGGCTCGGGTAAGAGATAACCGAGGCACGAGGAGACGACGATGTATCCCGAAGTTCACACCCTTGCGGATGCTAATCTCCGTTTGGAGCGGTGTGGAGGCACAATGCTCCCCAAGAAGCCACTAGGGCCACCGTAATCTCCTCACGCTCTCGCACAATGCAAGATGTCGTGATTCCACTAAGGGACCCTTGAGGGCGGTCACCGAACCCGTACAAATGGCAACCCTTGGGGGCGGTCACCGAACCCGTACACTTTGGCAACCCTTGGGGGCGGTCACCGGTACCCGTCAAATTGCTCGGGGCGATCTCCACAACCTAATTGGAGACCCCGACGCTTGCCCGGAGCTTTGCACCACAATGATTGAGCTCC
>NW_021216426.1:0-1415 GCF_002162155.2 Triticum dicoccoides
TCGCATGTCTCAAACTTTTCAAAAACGAGTGAGTCCAAAGATCCATCAACATGGAGCTTCTTCATGCGTTTTATACCATTATGACTTACATGGCAGTGCCACAAGTAAGTGGTACTATCATTACTATCTTATATCTTTTGGCATGAAAATGTGTATCACTACGACCGAGATTCAATAAACCATTCCTTTAGGTGCAAGACCATTGAAGGTATTATTCAAAAATAGAGTAACCATTATTCTCCTTAAATGAATAACCGTATTGCGATAGACATAATCCAATCATGTCTATGCTCAACGCAAACACCAATCTCGGTGGTAGAGGGAGCGTGCGATGCTTGATCATATCAACCTTGGAAACACTTCCAACATATATCGTCAACTCACCTTTAGCTAGTCTCCGTTTATTCCGTAGCTTTTATTTCGAGTTACTAACACTTAGCAACTGAACCGGTATCCAATACCCTGGTGCTACTAGGAGTACTAGTAAAGTACACATTAACATAATGTATATCCAATATACTTCTATCGACCTTGCCAGCCTTCTCATCTACCAAGTATCTAGGGTAATGCTGCTCCAGTGGTTGTTCCCCTTATTACAGAAGCACTTAGTCTCGGGTTTGGGTTCAACCTTGGGTTTCTTCACTAGAGCAGCAGCTGAATTGCCGTTTCATGAAGTATCCCTTTGTTCCCTTGCCCTTCTTGAAACTAGCGTTTTCACCAACCATCAACAATTGATGCTCCTTCTTGGTTTCTACTTTCGCGGTGTCAAACATCATAAGGATCATCATATCTATCCCTGATATGTTGTAGTTAATCACGAAGCTCTAGCAGCTTGGTGGCAATGACTTTGGGGAAACATCACTATCTCATCTGGAGGATCAACTCCCACTCGATTCAAGTGATTGTTGTGCTCAGACAATCTGAGCACAAGCTCAATGATTGAGCTTTTCTCCCTTAGTTTGCAGGCTAAGAAAATCGTCGGAGGTCTTATACCTCTTGACGTGGGCACGAGCCTGAAATCCCAATTTCAGCCCTCGAAACATCTCATATGTTCCACGACGTTTCGAAAACATCTTTGGTGCCTCTACTTAAACCATTTAATTGAACTATCACGTAGTTATCAAAACGTGTATGTCCGATGTTCGCAACATCGACAAACGACGTTGGGGTTCAGCACACTGAGCGGTGCATTAAGGACATAAGCTTTCTACTGATCGCATAATCGCTACTATCAACTTTCAACTATATTTTCTCTAGGAACATATCTAAACAGTGGAACTAAAGCGCGAGCTTACGACATAATTTGCAAAAGGTCTTTTGACTATGTTCAGGATAATTAAGTTCATCTTATGAACTCCCACTTAGATAGACATCCCTCTGGTCATCTAAGTGATCACATGATCCGAGTCAACTAG
>NW_021216427.1:0-1280 GCF_002162155.2 Triticum dicoccoides
TACTTATGTATTTCGAAATTACATGGGCCTGGCCCAATAATAAGGTGACGCAGCACCTAAAATAGCCTCGGGACGAAATTTATGAAGTGGCGTCTTGTATATTTCGTCCAAGGCTTCATGCACCCATTATGGTGGCTTCAAAGTCCTGAAATCATCACTTGTAACTCCGTTCTTGTTTCCCTTGCGCATGCCATCATCTCCATGCTTGTTCTTGCTCCAATGTTCATCCTTCTCCAAGCTAGGCCCTTCATTTGTAAGCAAAACAAATGTATCCAATTTAGGCAGCATCATATTCTCATGAACATTAGAATCATTACCAAGAAACGAAAGTACCTGGTAATTTAGTTGGCGTGCACGAGCTCTAGTAATTGGTCCAGTATGTATAGCAGCAGGGGCTGTGGGTGTAACAATTGTATTGATGTCCTCATCACAAGTTGTGAAAGCATAGTATAGCGACGAGACAATGCATCAGCAATAACATTTTCTTTTCCCTTCTTGTGTTTAATGACATAAGGGAAAGTCTCAATGAATTCAACCCATTTAGCATGTCTACGATTCAGTTTAGCTTGACTTTTAATATGTTTCAAAGATTCATGATCAGAATGTATAACAAATTCTTTGGGCCATAAATAATGTTGCCATGTTTCTAAAGTCCGGACAAGAGCATATAATTCTTTATCATAAGTAGAATAATTCAGATTAGGCCCACTCAATTTTTCAGAAAAGTATGCAACAGGTTTGCCATCTTGTAATAACACACCTCCTAATCCAATTCCACTAGCATCACATTCAAGCTCAAAAGTCTTATTAAAATCAGGAAGTTGGAGTAAAGGAGCATGTATCAACTTATCTTTCAATACCGTGAAGGCTTCTTCCTGTGCGGTACCCCAAACAAAAGGCACATCCTTCTTTGTAAGCTCGTTGAGAGGTGCAGCAATGGTGCTGAAATCTCTCACAAAACGCCTATAGAATCCAGCGAGGCCAAGAAAACTCCTCACTTGTGTGATCGTTTTGGGCTGCGGCCAACTCTCAATAGCTTCAATCTTGGCTTTGTCAACTTCAATTCCCTGTGGAGTAACAACATAGCCAAGAAAAGATACTCGGTCGGTGCAAAAGGTGCACTTCCCAAGGTTACCAAACAAACGTGCATCACGTAGAGCAATAAAAACAGCACGTAAATGTTCCAAATGTTCTTCCAAAGATCTGCTATAAATCAGTATATCATCAAAATAGACTACCACAAATCGTCCAATGAAAGCACGTAAAACTTCGTTCATTAG
>NW_021216428.1:0-1201 GCF_002162155.2 Triticum dicoccoides
GCAGGAGTCGGTCTGCTTGTCACGGACGTGATGCCTATATACATGATCATGCCTAGATAATCTCATAATTATTCGCTTTTCTATCAATTGCTCGACAGTAATTTGTTCACCCACCGTAATACTTATGCTATCTTGAGAGAAGCCTCTAGTGAAACCTATGGCCCCCGGGTCTATCTTTTATCATATACGCTTTCAATCTACTTTTATTTGCATCTTTACTTTTCCAATCTATATCACAAAATACCAAAAACATATTTATTTTATCATATTATCTCTATCAGATCTCACTTTCGCAAGTGGCCGTGAAGGGATTGACAACCCCTTTATCGTGTTGGTTGCAAGTTCTTTGTTTGTTTGTGTAGGTTCATGGGACTTGTGAGGAGCCTCCTACTGGATTGATACCTTGGTTCTCAAAAACCGAGGGAAATACTTATGCTATTGTGCTGCATCACCCTTTCCTCTTCCAGGAAAACCAACGCAAGCTCAAGACGTAGCAGGGCATCATGATCATTCTTATAATAGCAACATAATTTTTTTTTCATATGATTTCTTATGCTCAAGTAACAATCTATTCACAATGTCAAGTATGGAACATAAACTTCATTGGGAACTAACAAACTATAATCTCAGTCATTAAACCAATTGCAATTTATCATAACGTCAGAAAGAGTCAAGAATAGAGCTTTTCCCCCAGTCCATGTACTACCCTATCATATAGTCTTCTACAATTGCTAACACTCACGCAATACTTATGGTTATGGAGTTTTAATCGGACACTGAGAAAGATAGAGGCTTATAATGTTGCCTCCCAACATTTTACCTCAAGGGTAATGTCAACAATAATAGTTCATGCTAACGAACATCCAATTGGATATAAGTATCAGGATCTTTCCAACACGAGGTGCTTGCCAAAGGATAAAATGAAAAAGGCAAATGTGAAGATCACCTTGACTCTTGCATTAAGTAAAAGACATAAAGTAAAAGATAGGCCCTTCGCAGAGGTAAGCAGAGGTTGTCATGTGCTTTTAGGGTTGGATACACAAAATCTTAATATGAAAGAACGTCACTTTATATTGCCACTTGTATATGGACCTTTATTATGAAGTCCGTCACTTTTATTGCTTCCATAACAAGATGATATAAAGCTTATTTTCTCTGCACTAATAAGTCATGCATATTTAGAGAGCAATTTTTATTGCCT
>NW_021216429.1:0-1465 GCF_002162155.2 Triticum dicoccoides
TATAAACCAGGACGGAGGTAGTAGCTTCGTCAATATGGGGTGCTCTAACTATTGCCTGTCAATTTTTACATGCATGCACAATTCCCATGACATCTCTATTCTATGGAGATGAATTATCTGAAATAAAAATGTGGTTAAGCATTCATCACAAATGTGTTGTCACATGTGTAACATCTGTGAACCCAAGCAACAAACAAATGACCGGTTGGGGGAGGGAATTCATTTCTCCTATTATAAAAGGGCCTCCGCGCTACACTTTCAAGGAAGATATCATGTCTCCACTTGTGATGAGATGTGTAATATACAGTTGAAAGGAGTCACCCACATAATTAAAATGAGATATTAGATGAAAACTGAAAGAATGAGTTTACAACCTCCCCGCTCCGAAATTTATGTTAAATATTGAGTTGGATGGTGGCGATGTAGTCATACAGCAGAACCTCGATTCAGGGTCGTCTTCTCCCACGGCTTCACTGGCTTCCACCTCGACGACGTTCATGCGCCGCCGGTTAGTGGCAGCACTTGTGTCATGTGTCACCTCGCTCATGTGGCGCTGGCGCAGACTCCGGTGGTACGTTGTTTCGCTGTCTTGGCCTGCTCATCTTGGCTCTGTTGTGCTGTCTTGGGCTCTTGGCCACGTTGCTTATCTTGGCTCTGTTTTTTTCAAACAAGTTCTTATCCTGGATCTGTTGTGCAGGGGGAGGGGAGATGATCACGACAACAGAAGGCGCAGTTGGGTGCTTCCTACAAGGCTCCAACCGTAGCCGCCGAGGAAGTCAGCGAGGAGGAGTTGGTGGTGCAGGCGCCCGAAGCGGTGGGCGTGAATAAGGATACTTCAGAGGTCTCTGCGCTCAACGACCAGCTGGAGGTGCCCTATTTTGAGATGGCCTCACACTCTCGCGCTATCTAGAAGTTTGTGACTACGTAGAGGGTCCTACGCAGGGAAGCTGCTTAGGATCGGGATTAGAGTTCCATCGATACGCAGGTCCGCACGTTGGACATAGATGTGGAGCAGCTGTTGTCACTCACTCTACACAATCTGTCCGAGGAGGTGACGAGGCTGCGGAACAGGATCCTAGGCGCTGGAAGCTACCCGTCGAGCTGCCGCCCATCCTTGCCGTGCAACCACACTTACAGAAGTAGTCGTGTGATTGGGCATGTACATTCATTACTTTTGGGTTAATTTCATTTATTGTAACCATCAACTCACAATTCAACTTTACATGCTTAGTTTGGCAAACAGAAAACCTGAATAAAGCCAGAATAAAGGTACAAAAAAATTCATTATATTTGATCGATGTTTCCTGGTATCTGGTTGCAAGACATAAACTTTGTATTTTCTGCATTTCCTTCTCCTACTCCTTGCAAGCATATTCCTCAGGATCCGCCTCTGTTTCAAGACATGAAGTCAGTGCTCATCTTTGCCTCTATTGAGCGGCGTATTTGCCTCTATTGAGCGTGTTTA
>NW_021216430.1:0-1068 GCF_002162155.2 Triticum dicoccoides
TATAAACCAGGACGGAGGTAGTAGCTTCGTCAATATGGGGTGCTCTAACTATTGCCTGTCAATTTTTACATGCATGCACAATTCCCATGACATCTCTATTCTATGGAGATGAATTATCTGAAATAAAAATGTGGTTAAGCATTCATCACAAATGTGTTGTCACATGTGTAACATCTGTGAACCCAAGCAACAAACAAATGACCGGTTGGGGGAGGGAATTCATTTCTCCTATTATAAAAGGGCCTCCGCGCTACACTTTCAAGGAAGATATCATGTCTCCACTTGTGATGAGATGTGTAATATACAGTTGAAAGGAGTCACCCACATAATTAAAATGAGATATTAGATGAAAACTGAAAGAATGAGTTTACAACCTCCCCGCTCCGAAATTTATGTTAAATATTGAGTTGGATGGTGGCGATGTAGTCATACAGCAGAACCTCGATTCAGGGTCGTCTTCTCCCACGGCTTCACTGGCTTCCACCTCGACGACGTTCATGCGCCGCCGGTTAGTGGCAGCACTTGTGTCATGTGTCACCTCGCTCATGCGGCGCTGGCGCAGACTCCGGAGGTACGTTGTTTCGCTGTCTTGGCCTGCTCATCTTGGCTCTGTTGTGCTGTCTTGGGCTCTTGGCCACGTTGCTCATCTTGGCTCTGTTTTTTTCAAACAAGTTCTTATCCTGGATCTGTTGTGCAGGGGGAGGGGAGATGATCACGACAACAGAAGGCGCAGTTGGGTGCTTCCTACAAGGCTCCAACCGTAGCCGCCGAGGAAGTCAGCGAGGAGGAGTTGGTGGTGCAGGCGCCCGAAGCGGTGGGCGTGAATAAGGATACTTCAGAGGTCTCTGCGCTCAACGACCAGCTGGAGGTGCCCTATTTTGAGATGGCCTCACACTCTCGCGCTATCTAGAAGTTTGTGACTACGTAGAGGGTCCTACGCAGGGAAGCTGCTTAGGATCGGGATTAGAGTTCCATCGATACGCAGGTCCGCACGTTGGACATAGATGTGGAGCAGCTGTTGTCACTCACTCTACACAATCTGTCCGAGGAGGTGACGAGGCTGCGGAA
>NW_021216431.1:0-1089 GCF_002162155.2 Triticum dicoccoides
GTATGTATAGCAGCAGGGGCTGTGGGTGTAACAATTGTATTGATGTCCTCATCATCCTCCCCTTCTTGAAATGAAGTCGTCCTCGACGGAAGTTCATCTTCCTCACCCAAATAAGGCTTCAAATCTGCAATGTTAAAAGTGGGACTAACCCCAAAATCTGCAGGCAGCTCAAGTTTATATGCATTATCATTTATTTTCTCTAACACCTTAAAGGGACCATCAGCACGTGGCATTAGCTTTGATTTGCGCAAATCAGGAAATCTATCCTTACGCAAATGTAACCAAAACAAGATCTCCAGGTGCAAACACAACATGTTTTCTACCCTTATCTCCAGCAAGTTTATATTTAGCATTCATACGCTCAATGTTTTCCTTAGTTAACTCATGCATTTTTAAAATCAATTCAGCACGTTGTTTAGCATCAAAATTAACCTTCTCCGAAGATGGAAGAGGCAACAAATCAATAGGTGCACGAGGTAGGAAACCATACTGATAGAGGCAAAGGTGTCCCGTCTTTCGATGAGATGGTGGATTTCGCTTTGGTGGAAGTCGACTTTGACGATCCGACTACGAACGTGCGAGGACGTCGCGCCTTAGCAATCGCTAAACCAACTCCGAGAGGTTATTGACCACGCCGAGGCACGATCAACCTGACCACGAGGGTCTGTTTCCTGCGAGCAAACGAAGAACAAGCAAGAAACTAAGATTGCAATCTGGATATTGCGAATATAAGATGAAAGCTTTATTGATCAAGGTGGGGTTCTGTGACGCCTTTGTCTGGTCGTTGAACACAAACGAAGTACGCGAAGTTGCAGCTATGGCGAACTTTTAATCTAAACAAAACCCAAAGTCTAAACGATGCCCTAAGGGCTGTATATATGGAGGAAGAGGGGGGAATTTCGTGGCCCTTGGTGGAGGGGTCCGAAATCAACCCTATCTCTTGTTTCCCCACACATACGGACTCTAAAAATAGCCTATACTTATGTATTTCGAAATTACATGGGCCTGGCCCAATAATAAGGTGACGCAGCACCTAAAATAGCCTCGGGACGAAATTTATGAAGTGGCATCTTGTATATTTCGTCCAAG
>NW_021216432.1:0-824 GCF_002162155.2 Triticum dicoccoides
AAATTATGTTCTTTTAAGCACGACTGCTATATTTTAAATCATTAGGATATGAATTGATCCAAAATGCATACTGCATCTTTTTGGTTCTGTAATTTTGGGTGTTAGGTGGCATAAGTAGTGCCCCTGTTAGTTTGTCAGGTTCAGCTAAAATACTTTTAAGAAGGGATGATGCAATCTTGTGCTTAATTCAGAAGCTCTCCCTTTTCACTGTTAAGATCGCCACTCTTTCCTATATATTACGCAGCTACACATATTATTGCATTTATCCCTTTATTCAAGACAAGCATGCAACAAGACACTTAATTATAAACAGAGCAACAAATACCACACATGCTTTAGTTTTCAGGACAGGCTACAATATTTCTGAGATGGGATGCATGTGAGTTGTTGATGTAGAAAACTGTTGGATTTGTGAGTTCAGTCATTTCAGTTTTAGGTTCTTATGGTTGATACTGAACTACGAAAATAGAAGATTGTGCTTCATTGATTTGACAGTGAGCTCTATCAAAATTAATTAGTTTTCCTTTGGAACCCCTGCTGGAATGTAAATCTATGTGAAACTTAGAGTGCCTCTACTCTGTATATATATATATATATATATATATATATATATATATATATATATATATATATATATATGTATATATATATCATTTAGCTCTTTGAATAATGCACATACGGCATGATCTATCCTAACATGCTGTTTTGTGTCAACCAGGGAGTTGTGAGGTGACACTTTGATAAATCTTGATACCATTCTGTCTGTCAACTCTTTCTGGGCGAGTTCCGAAAGAAATGGATATTTTCTTTAATTGGAATAGGCA
>NW_021216433.1:0-2405 GCF_002162155.2 Triticum dicoccoides
AGCAAAGTAAAACAAGAAGTCATTGGGATTAGACTTCAACCCTGGTCCCTCTGCTCCCCGTGCTGACTGCTCACGTGATGCAGAACCCAATGTCATCGGCCCCTTTTCAAACCTTGATGGCCTCATCACTTACATCTTGGTCCAAGGTGCCAGAGTGGATCATTCTGATAATGATGCTGACACTGATGAAGCCCTAGCTCCTCCTCCAAGGCCGCATAAGCCAAAGAATACTAAGGCTTCACAATCAGCTGCACCTCGAAAAGCTTCACGTGCAAAGCCACTGAAGATAGTGTGCAGTCTAAAGATCTATCACGCACCTCCAAGAAGACGGAGAAGAAAAGGAAAATCGTCAAGAATATTGATCAGACATTGACTCCTGCTGCCATTCTGCGTGAAGAGCACATTGATCTGTCCAGCGATGACAATCTTGCAGATGATGCTCTTGAGCAACTGATCAAGAGCAAGGAAGAAGCAGAAATCTTCAATAATTTGCCTCTCTTTGATGTGGCAATCATCCATAACTTCATTGATGAGTGGTTTGACACCCCAAATCTCAGCTTTGATGATCTGCAACTTCCAATTGGCCTCAGCGTCTCCTTCAATGGCGCCATTGCTTCTGAGCTAGCAATTGCTCAGCGCATCGTTGAACTGAAGCACAAGATCGACTATGAGAAAGCTCAGTTCAAGAAGCATGTGGCCAAGCTCAGCGTGCAAGATGTCAAAAAACTTCAAGATAATGCTGCACGAGCTCAAAGAAGCTTTTCACAAGAAGCGCGAAGAAGCTTGAGGCTCTCGAGAGCGCATGAAGAATCTGGCTGACAAGTGTGTGCTAGCCTACAATGAGGCTGAGAAGAGCAAGGCTCTTGGTCGTCCTGGCATTGACCCCAGAATGGCCGCAAAGAAGAAGAAGCTATCAACTGTCCAACCTGCACCTTCAAGGCAGGATGAACCTCGCATAGTCTTCCCAAGCAGCATGACTGGCTCGAAGCCAAAGGTCATGTCAACCGCTTCAGAACAGAAGAAGACGAGGGCTGCCAAGGCTGAAGCCAGAAAAAGGAAAAACACAGAAGCCTCTGATGTTGCTCCCTCCAAGAAGAAGCGCAAGACCAAGAAGAATCGGGCTGCTCCCACAGAGCCCTTAGTTGTTGAACCCATCTCAATGGTTTGCCCTGCACACCAAGAACTACGAATGATTGTTCATGAGCCTGCTTCCACAGAGGCTCATGAAGCTGAAGACATTCCAGCAGTTGATCCCATCGCTGCTGAAGACATTGGTCACCATGACAATGTTGAAGATGATGAAGTTCTTCCTCAGATCGAGCACAACTTGGTACGCCTATTCGCACGAACAGCGAAATCATCAGCATTGGTCGTCCTATGACGCCAATTGCTCAGGATGCATCATGGGCTGATCAACCACAACAACAAGACTCCCCATGTACTCCCCAACAACAACAGGTCACACCACCTATGCAAGAAGAAGAGGATGAGGCACAGCCAACTCCATCTCCAAAGGCGTCGCCAGTCTTACAAAGGTTTCACAAAGGACCAAGGCCTCAAGCCCCTCTTTCGAGCGTTCCAGAAGGAGAAGTGCACCACCAATCTGTTGCACGTCAAGTGTTCCCAGAAGCCACTCCGACTGTGAATGTCTCTGTGTCTGAAGCCAAAGCTGCTGAAGACAATCCGGCTGCATCAGCCGATGACGAACAAGAAGAATAAAGTGTCCCTACTCCCCCCCTTACTGAAGAAGCTGTTCCTGAAGTGAACGTACCAGTGCCAGACCCTGTAGCTCATCAAGTGGAGGTTGAAAATCTTGAGGCTGCCACTACCAACACAAATGAAGCCAATGACGTAGTCATGACTGAAGCAAGTGTGGAGCCTGCACCAACCACTATGCCAGAAGCCAATGCTGCAACTGCTCCTGAAGCTTCTATTGAGCAGCCTGAAGCCACTGTTGTTGCCACTGCTCCCGTTCCGCCATCAAGGCCCCATACAATTGAGCAAGCATACAACCATGGCCAGCTAATCACTGTCAGATGGCCCGTTTTGGTCCCTCCGCCTCATGTCTCTGGTCCTCAGTTTGATTATCATATTGATCATAGGCCTTAGGTCCAGAAACCGAAGCCAAGACTGCCAAGGTTTCCAGGTACTGCCACCTCTATAGGGTCCTTCAATGCAAATGGCTTCAAAAGCCACAACACCTTCTTTGACAGTGCAAAGAAACCCTACTCAAGGCCAATAATATCATCTGATCGGTTCTGGAGTCATCAGCAGCGAAGCTATTACTCCTGTGTTCTATATGATCAAGGGCGCATTTTCCCTCATATGCACCTCGACACTGAAGCCATTGCTGGACTGCCATGCTTAGAAGAAGCACTTGACTGCTTTCGTGATGCAGGTCTGCT
>NW_021216434.1:0-538 GCF_002162155.2 Triticum dicoccoides
GAGCACGTGACACCACTGCCACCCTGTTTTAGCGTAACGCGAGTCGAGGCGGACGTCGTCGCGGTAGCGATGACGAACGCCGAGACGAGCACGTGACATCACTGCCACCCTGTCTTAACGTAACGCGAGTCGAGGCGGACGTCGTCGCGGTAGCGACGATGGACGCCGAGACGAGCACGTGACACCACTCCCACCCTGTCTTAACGTAAAGCGAGTCAAGGCGGACGTCGTCACGGTAGCGACGACGGACACCGACACGAGCACGTGACACCACTCCCACCCAGTCTTAGCGTAATGCGAGTCGAGGCGGACGCCATCGCGGTAGCGACGACGGACGCCGAGATGAGCACGTGACACCACTGCCACCCTGTCTTAGCGTAACGTGAGTCGAGGCGGACGTCGTCGCGGTAGCGACGATGGACGCCGAGACGAGCACGTGACACCACTGCCACCCTGTCTTAACGTAACGTGAGTCGAGGCGGACGTCGTCGCGGTAGCAACGATGGACGCCGAGACGAGCACGTGACACCACTCCCAT
>NW_021216435.1:0-2769 GCF_002162155.2 Triticum dicoccoides
AGAATGTCAAAGAGTAGAATTAGCTGGTTGGAGTTTTTAATCAGCAGGGCTAATTGTGAAATGCTTTTTGACCAAATCTTTAATCCCTTCCTCAGCCTCTTGAATTTAGCAGTAATCTTCTTAGCACTTGTGCTAGCCTGAACTGGTTGTTCCCAAATATTCTTGACTGTTTCTTGGAAACCTGGGACTTTTAACTAGAAATTTTCAAATCTGGAAATAGTTGCTTTGGGGATACTTGTTCCAATTTGGATAACACATGGGACATGATCAGAAATTGGTTTAGCCAAACTATAGGCACTGGTATTTGGGTAGTTGAGAGTCCAAGATTTTGAAGAAAAGCACCAGTCCATTTTTTTCCAAGAGGGGGGCTTGTTGCATATTGCTCCAAGTAGAGCTCCTACCTTTAAGTGGGATTTCCACCAGTCCCAGATTATTGATTGCATCATGGAAGTTCACCATATCTTGAATATCTCCCCTGGTCTACTTCTATTATTGGGATATCTAATGTAGTTAAAATCCCCAACCACCAACCAGTCCCAGTCAGAGGGCATATCAATATTTTGAAACCACTCAAGGAATTCAGTTCTTTTCTCAGTGTGACATTGGTAGGACTAGGGTTCCTACCAGGCCTTCAGCGTAGGTTATATGGACAAGGAGGAGGGCGGCGAGGGCTGGAGCGGGCGCGCCGGCGAGCGGGCGCCGTCGCGGCTAGGGTTGGGTGCGGCGGCGACTAGGGTTCTGGCTCCTTGGGGAGCCGGGCAACAGAAGATTATGATATCTTTATTGCTTAATCTCAAACGGTGTCTTACAACTAGTATTTATAACTTTAGCCTAAGATAACTTGTGGGCCAAGCCCCTAATACTAATGTCCGGTGGGCCTCTTCCTGGTATAGACCAACCGGTCATAACATCTCTCCCCGCCTGCGCAAACGGCTCGTCCTCGAGCTGAAAGTCTGGATAGTATTGGCGGAATTCCCCATGCTGCTACCAAGTAGCCTCCTCCTCCAGAAGGCTCGCCCACTGAACAAGGACGAACCACACGCCACAATGGAGCTGTGCCTGCAACACCTTTGCCGGCTCTGGAAGAATGCGACCATCGGCGGTTGGAGGAAGCACCGGAGGAGCCGCCGGTGGCTCACCATGGAAAGGCTTAAGCAGCCCCACATGGAAGACGTCGTGGATGCGAGCGCGGGCTGGAAGCTGAAGACGATAGGCCACCTTCCCAATGCGCTCCAAGATAGGGAAGGGCCCGGCGTAGCGAGGGCCGAGCTTGCGCTTCGCGTGCGGGTCAAGTGACCGCGTAGAGCGGTGGAGAAGACGCGGCCACACCCAGTCACCCACCGCAAACTCCGCCTCGCGATGATGATCATCGTAGTAGTGCTTGGCCAGCTGCTCGGCCTGAAGGAGACGCTGACAGACCTCAGCAAGCATCTCGTCATGGGTGCGGATAAGGTCACCCGCAACCTCCGTTCAAGCCGTCTCCGGGTCCACCGGTAGTATAGGCGGGGGTGGTCGACCATAGACCACCTCAAACGGCATAGCGCGTAGGGCAGAGTGATAGGAGGTGTTGTAGCAGTACTCCTCCCAAGAGAGCCAGTCCACCCAAGCGCGAGGCCAATCACCTGTCACACAACGCAAATACATGGCAATGACCTTGTTAACCACCTCGGACTGACCGTCCATCTGAGGATGGAACGCCGTACTCAGGCGGAGCTGGACACCCGCCATCCTGAAGAGGTCACGCCAGACATGGCCCGTGAACACTGGGTCCCGATCACTGACGATCGAAGCAGGGAACCCGTGTAGGCGGACAATGCCGTCGAAGAAGGCCCGGGCCACGGATGCCGCCGTGTACGGATAGCCCAGCGCGATGAAGTGGGCGTACTTGGAGAAGCGGTCGACCACCGTGAGGATGACCGACTTGCCGCCCACCTTGGGAAGGCCCTCGATGAAGTCCATGGATATATCCGCCCAGACCTGAGACGACACCTCCAAGGGCTGAAGTAACCTAGCCGGCCTCAGGGTCTCTGTCTTGTTGCGCTGGCATGTCTGACAAGACCGAACCCAGTCGCGGACCAGGGCGCGATCACCAGGGATGTAGAAGTCGGCGCGAAGACGATGGAGGGTTTTCTGCACACCCTCATGACCCGCCGAGTGGGCGAGCTGTAACACCTGGTGACGGAGATCATCATGCACCGGAACAAAGATCCGACGCCCATGGAGAAGTAGTCCGTCAGAGAAGCACCAAGGCTCCTCCAGGTCGCCGGCCGTGAGCTGCTGCTGAAGAAGGACGGCGTCGTCGGCCATCGCAGTTGAGCGGCGAATGTCGGCGAAGAGACCGAACGTCAGCCCGGAGCGGATGCACAGGACCGCCCCGGCGGACTCGTCGGCGGAGGGAGCGAGGTCGGAGTCGCAACGGGACAGCGCGTCGGCCACGGTGTTAAGGCGGCCCGGCCGATACTCGACGGAGAAGTCGAAGCCGAAGAGCTTGCTGATCCACTAGTGTTGTGGCACAGTCGACAGCCGTTGGTCCAGCAAGAACTTCAGGCTGTAGTGGTCCGTGCGAATGCGGAAGGACCATCCCCACAAGTACGGCCGCCAATGACGAACGGCCTGTACAAGGCCAATGAGCTCCCGCTCGTATGCCGCCAGCTTAAGATGGCGCGAAGTGAAAGGCCGGCTGAAGAAGGTGAGGGGCCCATCGCCCTGATGAAGCACGACACCGAAACCGCCGCCCGAGGCGTCACAGTCCACCATGAACGGGCGGTC
>NW_021216436.1:0-2769 GCF_002162155.2 Triticum dicoccoides
AGAATGTCAAAGAGTAGAATTAGCTGGTTGGAGTTTTTAATCAGCAGGGCTAATTGTGAAATGCTTTTTGACCAAATCTTTAATCCCTTCCTCAGCCTCTTGAATTTAGCAGTAATCTTCTTAGCACTTGTGCTAGCCTGAACTGGTTGTTCCCAAATATTCTTGACTGTTTCTTGGAAACCTGGGACTTTTAACTAGAAATTTTCAAATCTGGAAATAGTTGCTTTGGGGATACTTGTTCCAATTTGGATAACACATGGGACATGATCAGAAATTGGTTTAGCCAAACTATAGGCACTGGTATTTGGGTAGTTGAGAGTCCAAGATTTTGAAGAAAAGCACCAGTCCATTTTTTTCCAAGAGGGGGGCTTGTTGCATATTGCTCCAAGTAGAGCTCCTACCTTTAAGTGGGATTTCCACCAGTCCCAGATTATTGATTGCATCATGGAAGTTCACCATATCTTGAATATCTCCCCTGGTCTACTTCTATTATTGGGATATCTAATGTAGTTAAAATCCCCAACCACCAACCAGTCCCAGTCAGAGGGCATATCAATATTTTGAAACCACTCAAGGAATTCAGTTCTTTTCTCAGTGTGACATTGGTAGGACTAGGGTTCCTACCAGGCCTTCAGCGTAGGTTATATGGACAAGGAGGAGGGCGGCGAGGGCTGGAGCGGGCGCGCCGGCGAGCGGGCGCCGTCGCGGCTAGGGTTGGGTGCGGCGGCGACTAGGGTTCTGGCTCCTTGGGGAGCCGGGCAACAGAAGATTATGATATCTTTATTGCTTAATCTCAAACGGTGTCTTACAACTAGTATTTATAACTTTAGCCTAAGATAACTTGTGGGCCAAGCCCCTAATACTAATGTCCGGTGGGCCTCTTCCTGGTATAGACCAACCGGTCATAACATCTCTCCCCGCCTGCGCAAACAGCTCGTCCTCGAGCTGAAAGTCTGGATAGTATTGGCGGAATTCCCCATGCTGCTACCAAGTAGCCTCCTCCTCCAGAAGGCTCGCCCACTGAACAAGGACGAACCACACGCCACGATGGAGCTGTGCCTGCAACACCTTTGCCGGCTCTGGAAGAATGCGACCATCGGCGGTTGGAGGAAGCACCGAAGGAGCCGCCGGTGGCTCACCATGGAAAGGCTTAAGCAGCCCCACATGGAAGACGTCGTGGATGCGAGCGCGGGCTGGAAGCTGAAGACGATAGGCCACCTTCCCAATGCGCTCCAAGATAGGGAAGGGCCCGGCGTAGCGAGGGCCGAGCTTGCGCTTCGCGTGCGGGTCAAGTGACCGCGTAGAGCGGTGGAGAAGACGCGGCCACACCCAGTCACCCACCGCAAACTCCGCCTCGCGATGATGATCATCGTAGTAGTGCTTGGCCAGCTGCTCGGCCTGAAGGAGACGCTGACAGACCTCAGCAAGCATCTCGTCATGGGTGCGGATAAGGTCACCCGCAACCTCCGTTCAAGCCGTCTCCGGGTCCACCGGTAGTATAGGCGGGGGTGGTCGACCATAGACCACCTCAAACGGCATAGCGCGTAGGGCAGAGTGATAGGAGGTGTTGTAGCAGTACTCCTCCCAAGAGAGCCAGTCCACCCAAGCGCGAGGCCAATCACCTGTCACACAACGCAAATACATGGCAATGACCTTGTTAACCACCTCGGACTGACCGTCCATCTGAGGATGGAACGCCGTACTCAGGCGGAGCTGGACACCCGCCATCCTGAAGAGGTCACGCCAGACATGGCCCGTGAACACTGGGTCCCGATCACTGACGATCGAAGCAGGGAACCCGTGTAGGCGGACAATGCCGTCGAAGAAGGCCCGGGCCACGGATGCCGCCGTGTACGGATAGCCCAGCGCGATGAAGTGGGCGTACTTGGAGAAGCGGTCGACCACCGTGAGGATGACCGACTTGCCGCCCACCTTGGGAAGGCCCTCGATGAAGTCCATGGATATATCCGCCCAGACCTGAGACGACACCTCCAAGGGCTGAAGTAACCTAGCCGGCCTCAGGGTCTCTGTCTTGTTGCGCTGGCATGTCTGACAAGACCGAACCCAGTCGCGGACCAGGGCGCGATCACCAGGGATGTAGAAGTCGGCGCGAAGACGATGGAGGGTTTTCTGCACACCCTCATGACCCGCCGAGTGGGCGAGCTGTAACACCTGGTGACGGAGATCATCATGCACCGGAACAAAGATCCGACGCCCATGGAGAAGTAGTCCGTCAGAGAAGCACCAAGGCTCCTCCAGGTCGCCGGCCGTGAGCTGCTGCTGAAGAAGGACGGCGTCGTCGGCCATCGCAGTTGAGCGGCGAATGTCGGCGAAGAGACCGAACGTCAGCCCGGAGCGGATGCACAGGACCGCCCCGGCGGACTCGTCGGCGGAGGGAGCGAGGTCGGAGTCGCAACGGGACAGCGCGTCGGCCACGGTGTTAAGGCGGCCCGGCCGATACTCGACGGAGAAGTCGAAGCCGAAGAGCTTGCTGATCCACTAGTGTTGTGGCACAGTCGACAGCCGTTGGTCCAGCAAGAACTTCAGGCTGTAGTGGTCCGTGCGAATGCGGAAGGACCATCCCCACAAGTACGGCCGCCAATGACGAACGGCCTGTACAAGGCCAATGAGCTCCCGCTCGTATGCCGCCAGCTTAAGATGGCGCGAAGTGAAAGGCCGGCTGAAGAAGGTGAGGGGCCCATCGCCCTGATGAAGCACGACACCGAAACCGCCGCCCGAGGCGTCACAGTCCACCATGAACGGGCGGTC
>NW_021216437.1:0-537 GCF_002162155.2 Triticum dicoccoides
TTCTACCACGGTTTTTTCCGTCATGGACGGACCAAAGAATGTCATGCAGCTGCGTCTCTGGCCCGCCCAGGACAAAAAGCCCATTTTCTGTCATGATTTTTTGTCATAGAAGTAGGAGCCCACCACATCTATGATGATACCGGGTCTTGTCACAATTATCGTCATAGAAGTGTCATATGTATGACAGAAATTTTTTTCGTTCGGCCCAAAATGTCACGGATGTGTCTTTTTTTTGTAGTGAGGGTGGAACCTCGATCTTGATAGTAATCTATCTACTGCTTCTCTCTCAAACACACACACATACACACACTCACTAGTTGTGCCTCTGTGCCTACCGCGCACACTCTCGATACGTCTTTCTCTCCCTCCCCCCTCCCCACCCCCAACAATGACAGCAGAAGGGTGACAACTCGATCAGATCTTAATCTATCAATTGATTTCTCTCTCAAACATTGTGTCTCTGAGCCTTGCTCAGACACACTCGATATGTCTTTCTCTCTGTAGCCCCCTTGATATGTAGACTTCTCTCGCGCGCAC
>NW_021216438.1:0-1015 GCF_002162155.2 Triticum dicoccoides
GGAGGCAGCGCATGAAGCAATATGGGTGAAGGAGTTCATCACCGACCTAGGAGTCATACCCAATGCGTCGGGGCCGATCAAGCTCTTCTGTGACAACACTGGAGCTATTGCACTTGCCAAGGAGCCCAGGTTTCACAAGAAGACAAGGCACATCAAGCGTCGCTTCAACTCCATTCGTGAAAATGTTCAAGATGGAGACATAGAGATTTGTAAAGTACATACGGACCTGAATGTAGCAGATCCGTTGACTAAACCTCTCCCTAGAGCAAAACATGATCAACACCAGAATTCCATGGGTGTTCGATTCATCACAATGTAACTAGATTATTGACTCTAGTGCAAGTGGGAGACTATTGGAAATATGCCCTAGAGGCAATAATAAAAGCATTATTATTATATTTCCTTGTTCATGATAATTGTCTTTATTCATGCTATAGTTGTGTTATCCGGAAATCGTAATACATGTGTGAATAACAGACACCAACATGTCCCTAGTGAGCCTCTAGTTGACTAGCTCGTTGATCAACAGATAGTCAAGGTTTCCTGACTATGGACACTGGATGTCATTGATAACGAGATCACATCATTGGGAGAATGATGTGATGGACAAGACCCAATCCTAAACATAGCACAAGATCGTATAGTTCGTTTGCTAGAGTTTTCCAATGTCAAAGTATCTTTTCCTTAGACCATGAGATCGTGTAACTCCCGGATACCGTAGGAGTGCTTTGGGTATGCCAAACGTCACAACGTAACTGGGTGACTATAAAGGTAGACTACGGGTATCTCTGAAAGTGTCTGTTGGGTGACATGGATCAAGACTGGGATTTGTCACTCCGTATGACGGAGAGGTATCACTGGGCCCACTCGGTAATGCATCATCATAATGAGCTCAGAGTGACCAAGTGTCTGGTCACGGGATCATGCATTACGGTACGAGTAAAGTGACTTGCCGGTAACGAGATTGAACGAGGTATTGGGATACCGACGATCGAATCTCGGGCAAGTAACATAT
>NW_021216439.1:0-1961 GCF_002162155.2 Triticum dicoccoides
TCTGAGCAAGCGTGGGCAAAAGAACAGTCCCAAAAGAGATGAAGAATGGTTTTTTCCGTTTGCTTATTGCACGGTGCACAGTTGTAAGATTGCAGGAAGAAATTTTTCTTTTAAGTAGGCTCCTTGTACTGACTCTATCATAGAGTAGTAGAACAAAGTCTTACCTATGGTTAGTCAATAGAAAAAGTATTCTTACCAGGGACTCTCTTTTAAAAAGGGGTGGCGGGGGGAGAAAAAGTGTGTGTTATGTGGTAAAGATGAATCGGTAGATCATTTGTTTTCACTTGCTATGCGGCGTCCTTGATTTGGAGCTTGGTAAATGTTCATTTGGGTTGAGTAAAACTCCTTCATCTATCGAGGAGTGCCTATGATCTTCGATCAAAACATTTAGAAAAGATGATAAAAAACTTGTTCTAGTTGGGGTTTCTGCTTTATTCTAGACTATGTGGAAGTGTAGAAACGACATAATCTTTGATAATAAGAAATTTACTGATCCTATGACTTTGATCAAACTAATGTATCGATGGATTTTGGTTGGTCAATATTGCAGATAAAGGAGCACCAAAAAGGGGTGTTGGAGCTGGGCACAAAAATGCTAGAACGGGTAGCAAATGAGATTTACAGAGTTTCCCAAGGGTGGAGGTACAATGTGGTGCCCTTGGAATGATGAAAAAGTCTCCGCCTGAAGCTTCTGCTAGTCTTCGTTTGTTGCTTTTGTTCTGGTACTGTGTTTTGGAGTCTGTAGGTTTGTATGGGTGCCCTGTGGTTGGTGCCCTTGGATGATTGTAATAAGGTCAATTTGGTTGTGTGGCTATGTGCGCGATGCAGCTCTGCGTCTTCTGTGAAGGGAGGTAGAGTTGGGTGGTTGGGAATCCTAATTGTTAGTTGTCCGTTTGGTTTCGTTTGAACTCTTTTATCGAACTGCTATGGTTTTCTTAATGAAAATCGGAAGGGGAGCCCTTCTTTCATTAAAAAAAAGTGTCCAGCCCCGTTCAACGTCGTCCACCTCCGGTCCGGTTATCTCGGCCCTCCTCTCTGGTTCCCGTTCGGCTGCTCTTACCGCATCTCGGCCTCCTGCGTCGGCCTTCTCGTCCTCGGCAACAACCACATCTGCAATCCGGTCACGCCACACACCCTTTTATTTTTTGGAATTGTTTGGATTGCTTATCACGTGTGTCACGTGGTCACGCCACACGGCCTCACTGTGGGAACCTACAAATCGAGGCGTGTCGACACGATGGTGGAGACATTCTGGTACATGCGGACACTGTATGTGCACTGCTTAACATGGGTGGCAAGCTTGTTGCGTCCAGCAGCAAGGATAACATCGCTGAGATAGCCATCTTTATGCTGCACGGTGTCAGGGCATTTCAGTACCGGATCAAACTGCCGGTGATGGAAATCAGGCGTTTCCAGAAGCAAGGTGATTGGTGTGTAAAGGTCGTCTCTGAGGAGGGAGACATGCTTGTCAGGCTGGTCGTAATGATAGTGTTAGAGTATATGAGTAGGACTCGTATTAGACTTGTACTCCAAGTTAGTTTAGCCTAGGTCGCTTATCCTATGCACTATATAAACATTGTAATCCGGCTGTATCAATTAAGCAATATACAAGTTTACACAATCTTACATGGTATCAGATATTCGGTCCTAGGGCATGGCCGTCCCACCTCGGCCGCCGCCGCCGCCGCGCGGCTACTTCGAGTGGCGTGCCGCCATGGCCGCTACTCCATCCCCACCCAAACAGCTTCCTCTACCTCTCTAACCCTAGCCCCTACAATTCCCACTACAATTTCTTTCGCCGATACAATCTCAGATCTTACCCCTCTTATCCCAATTACCCTAGACCTTGCAGCCCACAATTACTACCATTGGTGCCACCTCTTCGACATACACCTTGGCCGCTGCAATCTGCGCGCCCACATCGCCGCCGACTCCGTTCCGCACCTCGATGATCCTCGCTG
>NW_021216440.1:0-1615 GCF_002162155.2 Triticum dicoccoides
GGAAGACTTGGGTGAAAGTTAATGCGATCTTGCTGTAAACACAAAAACTTTGCGCTCACGAGATTAGCTATAATTTTTTACAGAAGAGTGATTTAAGTTGATTCTTTTTGCAGAAGATTAATAGACAAATTCCTCACGTCCACCTATTTATTTCAGCATTTTTGGAGTTACAGAAGTATTCGAGAGTTACAGATTACTACAGACTGTTCTGTTTTTGATAGATTCTGTTTTCTATGTGTTGTTTGCTTATTTTGATGAATCTATGAGTAGTATCGGAGGGTATGAACCATAGAGAAGTTGGAATACAGTAGATATTACACCAATATGAATTTAGAATGAGTTCACAACAGTACTAAAAGTGGTGATTTATTTTCTTATACTAACGGAGCTTACGAGTTTTCTATTGAGTTTTGTGTTGTGAAGTTTTCAAGTTTTGGGTAAGGATTCGATGGACTATGGAATAAGGAGTGGCAAGAGCCTAAGATTGGGGATGCCCAAGGCACCCCAACGTAATATTCAAGAACAACCAAGAGCCTAAGCTTGGGGATGCCCCGGATGGCATCCCCTCTTTCGTCTTCGTTCATCAGTAACTTTACTTGGAGCTATATTTTTATTCACCACATGATATGTGTTTTGCTTGGAGCATTATTTTATTTTGTTTTGTTTTTCTTTCTGTTTGAATAATATCCCAAGATCTGAAATCCTTAAATGTTAGAGAGTCTTCACATAGTTACATAATTATTCGACTACTCGTTGATCTTCACTTATATCTTTTGGAGTAGTTTGTCATTTGCTCTAGTGCTTCACTTATATCTTTTTAGAGCACGGCGGTTTTTATTTTGAGGAAATTGATGGACTCTCATGCTTCACTTCATATTGTTTTGAGAGTCTTTATAACAGCATGGTAATTTGCTTTGGTTATAAAATTAGTCCTAATATAATAGGCATCCAAGAGGGATATAATAAAAACTTTCATATAAAGTTCATTGAATACTATGAGAAGTTTGATTCTTTATGATTGTTTTGAGATATGAAGATGGTGATATTAGAGTCATGCTAGTGGAGTAGTTATGAATTTTAGAGATACTTGTGTTAAAGTTTGTGATTCCCGTAGCATGCACGTATGGTGAACCGTTATGTGATGAAGTTGGAGTATGAGGTATTTTTTGATTGTCATCCTTTGTGTGGAGGTCGGGATCGCACAATGGTTAACTCCTACCAACTCTTCCCCTAGGATCATGCGTGGAGTACTTTGTTTTGATGACTTATAGATTTTTGCAATAAGTATGTGAGTTCTTTATGACTAATGTTGAGTCCATGGATTATACGCACTCTCACCCTTCCATCATTGCTAGCCTCTCTTGTACCACGCAACTTTCACCGGTACCATACACCCACCATATACCTTCCACAAAATAGCCACCATATCTACCTATTATGGCATTTCCATAGCCATTCTGAGATATATTGCCATGCAACTTTCCACCATTCCATTTATTATGACACGCTTCATCATTGTTATATTGCTTTGTCATGTAGTTGACATCGTATTTGTGGCAAAGCCACCTTTCATAATTATTTCATACATGTCACTCTTGATTCATTGCACATCCCG
>NW_021216441.1:0-1744 GCF_002162155.2 Triticum dicoccoides
CTTTGCCCTCGCCCTCGTCTTCGCCTGTGGCTTTGCCTTTGCCTTTGCCTTTGCCTTTCCCTTCACCGGCAGGCTTAAGAGCTTTCAGCTGAGCAAGCACATCCGCACCAGAAAACGTTGGAATCTCATTTACTTCATGGACAACTTTGCCTTTTGTGAAGTTCTTCTTGTCTTCCCTATCAGGATGGTCTGGAGGGAGGAACTGTCGATGCAGGTCAAATGCAACATACTTGCCATCCTTCTTCAGCCAAATGAAAATCAAGGCCTGCATGCACACTGGGCAAGGCATCTTTCCACTTGTACACCATCCGCAGAACAAGGCATAACCGGGAAAGTCATGCATGCAATATTGTAGCCAAACTTTCATCAAGAAATTTTTCTGCAGATGTCGGTCGTATGTCAACCTCGGGAAGTACCAAGAATGGTGCAAATCATCCACCAACGGCTGCATAAACACACTCAAATTCTTCCCCGGATATTCAGGCCCCGGAATTATAAGCGACAGGAACATGGTCTTGCGTTGCATTATGGCGCCGGGAGGGAGATTCAGCGGAATAACAAATACGGGCCAACGGCTGTATGGATTAGACGACATACCATATGGATTGAACCCATCACCTGTTATAGCAATTCTGACATTCCCAGCCTCGGCTGCTTCCTCCGGGTACTCTATATCGAATGACTTCCATGCTTCACCTCCTGATGGATGTACAATTTTTTTTTGGATTGTACCTTTTCCCTTCCTTGTGCCACTTCATCATTTTGGCAGACTCCTCGGTGATGAAAAGGCGCTGCAGTCTTTTTATAAAATCAAGATACCGAAGAACCTTCACAGGGATTTTTAGCTGCTGCTTCTGACCATGCTTATCGACCACCTCAATATACCGAGAGGAACCGCACTTCCTACAGTACTTGTCATCCGCATACTCATGCCTAAACAAAAGGCAATTCTTTGGACAAACATGTATTTTCTCATAGTCCATCGAGAGCGCCTTCATGATTTTCTTTGTACCGTACATGGTTTTCGGCAGTTCATGGCCCTCAGGCAGGCTGTTAGCCCATACTCCCAGAAATGCTTCGAAGGAACCTCGGCTACAGCCGTACTCAGCCTTGACTGCCATCAGTTACAAGATGGCATCCAGCACAGACAGCTTGGCACCCTCATAGAGAGGTTTCTTTGACGAGGCCAAGATTTCCAGGAAGGCCTTTGCGGTTTCCTCCGGCTCCTCCGGTTCATTCGCTGAATGTGATGGAGGTGTCGGCTATGCAGCAAAGACATCATCTAGCATGTCTCTAACCCCATCGTCCTCATAACCAGCGACACGTTGTCGTATCACATCCTCTCTACCACGGTCCCGCTGGGCAAAGTTTATCGGCATATTAAAGTTGGGCATAAATCCATGCGTGCGAAGGTGCTTAGTCATCTCACTCTTATCTCTGCGAATACGCCTCTTACATCTGGCACACGGGCATTCTGGCACCATCCTCATTGGACTACGGAATATCTCTTTCAAAAACACATCAGTTTTCTCGACCCACTCTGTTGTTACTTGATTCCGACGGAAAAACCCACTATACATCCACTGATTATCTGCCATCTCTGCTTTATTGGAAGCCACACAACAAAATTAAGGATTCATTTAAATTACTCACATCAATATTTTATTTTTTTACAAGGTTGACGAGAAACGACATTTAATCCACCTACATCTCTAATAGGTAAAGATGGGTCCTAATCCCACCC
>NW_021216442.1:0-1249 GCF_002162155.2 Triticum dicoccoides
CTGTGCAGCAAAGACATCATCTAGCATGTCTCTAACCCCATCGTCCTCATAACCAGCGACGCGTTGTCGTATCACATCCTCTCTACCACGGTCCCGCTGGGCAAAGTTTATCGGCATATTAAAGTTGGGCATAAATCCATGCGTGCGAAGGTGCTTAGTCATCTCACTCTTATCTCTGCGGATACGCCTCTTACATCTGGCACACGGGCATTCTGGCACCATCCTCATTGGACTACGGAATATCTCTTTCAAAAACACATCAGTTTTCTCGACCCACTCTGTTGTTACTTGATTCCGACGGAAAAACCCACTATACATCCACTGATTATCTGCCATCTCTGCTTTATTGGAAGCCACACAACAAAATTAAGGATTCATTTAAATTACTCACATCAATATTTTATTTTTTGCAAGGTTGACGAGAAATGACATTTAATCCATCTACATCTCTAATAGGTAAAGATGGGTCCTAATCCCACCCGAGAATGTGTAGATTGAGTACGTTGTCCATGCTCTACCCCATTCTGAGACAAAATTTCGGCAGCACCTCCCCGCTGTTCTCCAAATACACGTCTCGGCAAAATGCCGAGAGAATGTGCATCCGGAGAACAACAGGGAGGCGCCGCCGAAATCCTGTCTCGGAACGGGGTAGAGCATGAACAACGTACCCAATCTACACATCCTCGGGCTGTCCGTGGAAAGCGCTGGACAATCCGAAAGAGCTGCGGTGATAAATATGCAATTGAATGCATATTTATCGATGCAACCCTTTCGGACGGGAGACCTAGGTTACGTGACTTGATGTGAAAATTTAATCTAGTGACATGATTAAAAGAACGTATGAGGTGGTGGATTTGTAGCTCACCCTCGGATGTAGATGATGTAGTCGATCAGCGAAGGGACAATCAAAGACCAAGAGCTCCAACGTCAATGATCACTCCACCGGAGGCAACACCAGAAATCCTCTAAATTCCACCAAATGAAAAAAATTAGGTCATCACATCACATATAAAGCATCATCACACATCACATCATATCACAAACTTGTTTTAGCAAGACCAACTTGATGAAGTAACCACTCATCATATCCAAATTTTAACTTTCGTCTCTCTATCTTCACAAAAAAATTACTCTTCCCTCTCATCTCATCTTCACAATACATATATCTATAATATTGAGTATGTATCTAAAAACATAGTAAAACTACACAAATATCCATTCATCTCATCTATCTATCTCACATTGTGCA
>NW_021216443.1:0-570 GCF_002162155.2 Triticum dicoccoides
AAATTTCAAATATTCAAACTTGATAAGAACCAAGGATAGTTAGCACACATCTCTTCAAATATAGAAAATTTCAAATATTAAAACTGGATAAGAACCAAGGATAGTTAGCACACATCTCTTCAATTATTGCAAATTTCAAATATTAAAACTTGATAAGCACCGAGGATAGTTAGCACACATCTCCTCAAATATTGAAAATTTCAAATATCAAAACTTGATAAGAACCAAGGATAGTTAGCACACATCTCTTCAAATATAGCAAATTTCAAATATTAAAACTTGATAAGAACCAAGGATAGTTAGCACACATCTCCTCAAATATTGCAAATTTCAAACATTAAAACATGATAAGTACCAAGGATAGTTAGCACACATCTATTCAAATATAGGAAATTTCAAATATTAAAACTTGATAAGCACCAAGCATAGTTAGAACACATCTCGTCAAATATTGAAAATTTCAAATATTAAAACTCGATAAGAACCAAGGATACTTAGCACACATCTCTTCAAATATAGCAAATTTCGAATATTAAAACTTGATAAGAACCAAGGATAGTTAGAACACAT
>NW_021216444.1:0-1445 GCF_002162155.2 Triticum dicoccoides
TCGGACATGTCACCACACCACCTCGCATGTATGAGGTCCCGGTGCGACGCTCCGGTGGCATTGCTACCCCCCAGTGCCCCCGTCCCGCCCAACCCTGTAGCGTTTGACCACGGGATCTAGCCCTTTGACTTTGCACGGACGGGCTTTGACCAGTGGACCTCCCCACCCGGTTGTGTTAGGTCAGCCCATAGGAACACTTTGGAGCAACATGCGGGCCAGACCCGCACCAAGATTCCCTCCGTGTAGACCCCACGCATCTGTTTCCCCCCTCCAAGTGCCGGCGGCGGCGCCGTCCGTGAGGGGGGGCACTCCCCGGACACGCGTGCCGGGCATTTGCAACCGCCACAACACTTCCAGACTTGTGAGAGGCCGCCTACGCAAGATTTGCCGGCAAGCTAGCCCCCGGAGGCCGCCAGCCACAGCCGTAGGCGCCCGAAGGGCAATCCGCATAGAGGGAATTTTTCGGATACTTCTCCATCATCAAAAATTATGAAAAAATACCATCGTTCCTATAGCACGTGTGCCCACGTCGTGCAAAAAAACTCATGATTTTATCGCGCTCCGAGTATTTAGTAATATTGACGCCGCATCGTTACCGCAGAACGTCTACTACCGTGTCATCATCGTCCGTGAGGGGGGGCCACGCCCCGGAGACGCATCCCGCCTCTTCGGACATGCCACCACACCACCCCGCATGTATGAGGGCCTGGTGTGACGCTCCGGTGGCATGGCTACCCGCCAGTGCCCCCGTCCCGCCTAACCCTATAGCGTTTGACCACGGGATCTAGCCCTTGGACTTTGCATGGACGGGCTTTGACCACTGGACCTCCCCACCCGGTTGTGTTAGGTTAGCCCATAGGAACACTTTGGAGCAACATCCGCGCCAGACCCACAGCAAGATCCCCTCCGTGTAGACCCCACGCGTCCGTTTCCCCCCTCCAGGTGCCGGCGGCGGCGCCGTCCGTGAGGGGCGCACACCCCGGACACGCGTGCCGGGCGTTTGCAACCGCCACAACACTTCCAGACTTGTGAGAGGCCGCCTACGCAAGATTTGGCGGCATGCTAGCCCCCGGAGGCCGCCGGCCACATCCGTAAACGCGCGAAGGGCAATCCGCGTAGAGGCAATTTTTCGGATACTTCTCCATCACCAAAAATTATGAAAAAATACCATCGTTCCTATAGCACATGTGCCCACGTCGTGAAAAAAAAACTCATGATTTTATCGCGCTCCGAGTATTTAGTAATATTGACGCTGCATCGTTACCGCAGAACGTCTACTACCGTGTCATCGCCGTCCGTGAGGGGGGGCCACGCCCTGGAGACGCATCCCGCCTCTTCGGACATGCCACCACACCACCCCGCATGTATGAGGGCCTGGTGCGACGCTCCGGTGGCATTGCTACCCGCGAGTGCCCCCGTCCCGCCTAACCCTGTAATGTTTGACC
>NW_021216445.1:0-1100 GCF_002162155.2 Triticum dicoccoides
GGGGGCCTTTAGTGATCACACTTTAGTGCCGGTAGGTGGATCCCACATGAGGGCACACGCTAGTAGAAAACGGAGCCTTAGCGCCGGTTTGTAAGGGCCTTTAGTAGAAAACGGAGCTTTAGCGCCGGTTTGTAAGGGTCTTTAGTGCCGGTTCCATAACCGGCACTAAAGGCCCTTACAAACCGGCGCTAAAGCTTCGTTTTCTACTAGTGTGTGCCCTCATGCGGGATCCACCTACTGCATGAATCACGAGGCAAATCGAACGGATGGCTCAACTTGACAAGCGAGTGCTCCCGCACTCGTTTGTCTTGCCAATTTTCGGTACTGTACTCTGAATTCAGAGGAAGGCATGCATATCTTATCCGGTGGATTTGGATGCACGGCTACATTTAATTCGTACCCATCGGAGCTGATCGGTGCGTACATGCATATGGATATGTTGCCGTCGCCGAGTCGAGCTTTGTCCCCTTTCCTCACCGCTGCCATCACTACTTTGTACGTACACCTGAAGATGATGCCAAGCAAGTGTATGCATACTCTCTGGTCCGGCGTCTTATGTACGTCCACGTTACCTAGCTAGTCCATATTTTTTTATTAGAACGAAGGCTCAAGAAGAGCCCGGCTTTGAATTAACAAAGCCATCAACAAGTCAGGATTACATCAACCGCCAACTTACAAGGACAGAACAAAGAAACAGCTAAAAGCATACATAGTGCTGTGCAAGCAACTAATAGGCTACCTGCCATCTACAAGCAAAGATGAAAAAACTGAAGAAAAAGGCCAGCTTGAAGATAAAGGAGCCCTCCACTGAGTGTAATCCATCCCGCCAAGACACCAGCAAGCCTTGCGGAGATCCAACTAGCACGTAAGGGAATGCTGACAGCACCATAGACTCCGACCGAACCGTTGACAACATCCTACATCTCCGAAGGGGCTCCCTAGCCCCTCACCTGGCACGAGGCGCCGATCCGTCGGACGATGCAAACGCTCTCCCAAGAGCAAAGATGTACAATCGTCGCCATTGCCGCCCGGCAAGCCTGACCAGGGCACCACCAACTCGCGTCGCCGAGCTCCACAAAGGCAAACGTGGCACTGGGGGG
>NW_021216446.1:0-1012 GCF_002162155.2 Triticum dicoccoides
TAATGATCAGAAATGACGTAGAATTTCTGGAAAGCATATAGGGTTATTTGGAAAGTGTTTTCAATGGAAAACCTGGATTAAGCTACTTGAACATTGAGCATCAAGATCTATAAGGATAGATCAAAACGCTTAATAGTACTTTCAAATGAGCACATGCCTTGACGTGATCTTGAAGGTGTTCAAGATGGATCAGTCAAAGAAGGAGTTCTTGCCTGAGTTGTAAGGTATGAAGTTAAGACTTAAAGCTCGACCATGGCAGAATAGAGAGAAAGGAACGAAGGTCGTCCCCTATGCTTAAGACATAGGCTCTACAGTATGCTATGCTGTGTACCGCACCTGAAGTGTGCTTTACCATGAGTCAGTCAAGGGGTACAAGAGTGATCCAAGAATGGATCACAGGACAGCGGTCAAAGTTATCCTTAGTAACTAGTGGACTAAGGAATTTTCTCAATTATGGAGGTGGTAAAGAGTTCGTCGTAAAGGGTTACGTCGATGCAAGCTTAACACCTATCCGGATAGCTCTGAGTAGAGATACCGGATACGTATAATGGAGCAACAATTCAGAATAGCTCCAAGTAGAACAGTTATTTGGAATAGCTCCAAATAGAACGTGGTAGCTGCATCTAGGAGATGACATAGAGATTTGTAAAGCACACACGGATCTGAAAGGTTCAGACCCGTTGACTATAACCTCTCTCACAAGCATAACATGATCAAACCCAGAACTCATCGAGTGTTAATCACATGGTAAATGTGAACTAGATTATTGACTCTAGTAAACTCTTTGGGTGTTAGTCACATGGGGATGTGACCTTGAGTGTTAATCACATATCGATGTGAACTAGATTATTGACTCTAGTGCAAGTGGGAGACTGTTGGAAATATGCCCTAGAGGCAATAATAAATTGATTATTATTATATTTCCTTGTTCATGATAATCGTTTATTATCCATGCTAGAATTGTATTGATAGGAAACTCAGATACATGTGTGGATACATAGACAACACCATG
>NW_021216447.1:0-977 GCF_002162155.2 Triticum dicoccoides
TAAACAACTAGATAGTCAGATCCCACACATACCAAGCATTTCAATCATACACACAATATGCTCGATATGTGCAAATACAACGAAGCATCACAACATGACTCTACGACACAAGTACTTTATTTAAGGCTCAGGGAGCCATACACAACATACACGAAGGTACGGGTCTCACGACCCAACATACAAGTCATACAATCATACAAACCAGCAGCGGAAGTAACTTGTCTGAGTACAGACAACTAGTAAAATAAAAGAGGCTTGGGAAGCCTAGCTATACTACAAGGTCCTTCACAAGCTCAGGGTCACCACCTGGGTCTTTAGCCTACTCGTTGATGTCAACGTCTACATAGAACCCATCAGAAGGGGTTGCAGCGTCTTCTATAAAAATGTAGATTATAGCAACATGAGTACAAAGGTACTCAGCAAGACTTACATCAGATCCTACATACATGCATATTATCAAGAAGGGTTGGTGGAGTTATTGCAGCAAGCCAGCTTTGACTCTTGGTTAGACTATCCTACGATACTCCAACTTGAAATGGTTTTGCGCACATGAGTCCACTACTCACCACTTCAATACACTACCGAGGATCCACCTCCGTCTTCCTACGAAAGAGCCATCCTCGGCACTCACACTTATCTTGAGGCTTTTAGCAGTTTCCATTTACTTGTCTATGAACTGTATAGGCAACCAAGTAGTCCTTTACCGCGGACGCGGCTATTCGAATAGATCATGATAACCCTGCAGGGGTGTACTTCTTCATACATGTTTCCACCACTTAGCGTCTGCACACGATATGTGCTCGGCAGACTTCAAGCGAAAGCCGACGTGGGTGTAGACCACGACCTACCTAAACACTTAAGCCTCTAGTCCAGGTTTATCGCCTATTCAGGTTCCATCCGCAGGGAGTCCGGCCGAGGTTTCCCATACGGCCCCGAACGATGTGAACAGGGTTCCCGAGATACCTAACGGGTATTCG
>NW_021216448.1:0-1029 GCF_002162155.2 Triticum dicoccoides
AAGGGGAGGGATAGCATATTTGTTGTCGTGGATAGATTCTCGAAAATGGCACACTTTATACCATGTCATAAAAGTGATGATGCTGTTAATGTTGCTGATTTGTTCTTTCGTGAAATTATTCGCTTGCATGGTGTGCCAAATACTATTGTTTCAGATCGTGATACTAAATTTCTTAGCCATTTTTGGAGATGTTTATGGGCTAAGTTGGGGACTAAACTGCTTTTTAGTACTACTTGTCACCCCCAAACTGATGGACAAACTGAAGTAGTCAATAGAACGTTGTCTACTATGCTTAGGGCTGTTTTGAAGAATAATAAGAAAATGTGGGAGGAATGCTTGCCTCATATTGAATTTGCTTATAATCGTTCATTGCATTCTACTACTAAGATGTGCCCTTTTGAAGTTGTGTATGGTTTCCTACCTCGTGCACCTACTGATTTGTTGCCTCTTCCATCTTCGGAGAAGGTTAATTTTGATGCTAAACAACGTGCTGAATTGATTCTAAAAATGCATGAGTTAACTGAGGAAAACATTGAGCGCATGAATGCTAAATATAAACTTGCTGGAGATAAGGGTAGAAAACATGTTGTGTTTGCACCTGGAGATCTTGTTTGGTTACATTTGCGTAAGGATAGATTTCCCGATTTGCGCAAATCAAAGTTAATGCCACGTGCTGATGGTCCCTTTAAGGTGTTAGAGAAAATAAATGATAATGCATATAAACTTGAGCTGCCTGCAGATTTTGGGGTTAGTCCCACTTTTAACATTGCAGATTTGAAGCCTTATTTGGGTGAGGAAGATGAACTTCCGTCGAGGACGACTTCATTTCAAGAAGGGGAGGATGATGAGGACATCAATACAATTGTTACACCCACAGCCCCTGCTGCTATACATACTGGACCAATTACTAGAGCTCGTGCACGCCAACTAAATTACCAGGTACTTTCGTTTCTTGGTAATGATTCTAATGTTCATGAGAATATGATGCTGCCTAAATTGGATACATTTGTTTTGCTTACAAATGAAGGG
>NW_021216449.1:0-852 GCF_002162155.2 Triticum dicoccoides
GTAAGCGCACCTTGGGGTTCAACAACTATGCAAATCACTCCGAGACCCCAACACAGTGAGTAATAGTCCACGAAACAGTTAGAATTGGCCAAAACTATGAGTGTTGACGACGGACATGTATACGCACCCTGGTGATCGTCAATCGTAAAAATCGCTCCGGGACCTCAAAATGGGCCAGAATCGTGAGTAATTGTCCATGAAACGGGCCAGAATCGGCCAAAACTACGAGTGTTGATGACCGACACGTAAATGCACCTTGGGGTTCAACAACTACGCAAATCGCTTTGGGACCCCAAAACAGTGACTAATAGTCCATGAAACGGGCCAGAATCGGCCAAAACTGCGAGTGATGATGACCGACATGTAAGCGCACCTTGGGGTTCAACAACTATGCAAATCACTCCAAGACCCCAAACAATGAGTAATAGTCCACAAAATAGTAAGAATTGGCCAAAACTGTGAGTGTTAACGACGGACATGCAAACGCACACTGGGATCGTCAATCGTAAAAATCGCTCCGGGGCCCCAAAACGGGCCAGAGTCGTGAGTAATAGTCCATGAAACGGGGCAGAATCGGCGAAAACTATGAGTGTTGATGACCGACACGGCGCACCTTGGGGTTCAACAATTACGCAAATCGCTTCGGGACCCGAAAATGGTGTGTAATAGTCCATGAAAAGGGCCAGAATCGGCCAAAACTGCGAGTGTTGATGACCGACACATAAGCGCACCTTGGGGTTCAACAACTATGCAAATCACTCCAAGACCCCAAAACAATGAGTAATAGTCCACGAAACAGTCAGAATTGGCCAAAACTGTGAGTGTTAACGACGGACATGTAAACGCACCGTG
>NW_021216450.1:0-1208 GCF_002162155.2 Triticum dicoccoides
GCCAAAACTGCGAGTGCCACAAAACGAGCCCGAATCGGCCGAAACTGCGAGTGTTGATGATCGACACGTAAACGCACCCCGGGGTTTGTTAATTGCGCAAGTCACACCGGGACCCCAAACAGTGAGTAATAGTCCACGAAACGGGCCAGAATCGGCCACAACTGTGAGTGTTCATGACCGGCACGTAAACGCATTTTGGGGTTCAACAACTATGGAAATTGCTTCGGGACCCCTAAATGTTGAGTAATAGTCCTCGAATCGTGTCAGAATTGGCCCAAACTGTGAGTGTTGAGGACAGACACGCAAACGCACCCCGGGAATTGTCAATCATGGAAATCGCTCTGGGACGCCAAAATGGTGAATAATCGTGCACGAAATGGACCAGAGTCGAACAAAATTGTGTGTTGATGACTGACATGTAAACGCACCACGGAGTTCGTCAATCGTGGAAATCACTGCGGGACGCCCAAAACTAATTAATAGTGCAAGAAACGGGCCAAAATTGGCCCAAACTGCGATTGTTGATGATCGACACGTAAGCGCACCATGGGGTTCAACAACCATGGAAATCGCTTTGGGGCCCCAAAACGGTGAGTAATAGTCGACGAAACGGGCCAGAAGCGGCCCAAAATGCGAGTGTTGCTAACCGACACATAAACGCACCCCGGTGTTCGTCAATCATGGAAATCACACCGGGACGCCAAAACAGAGTAATAGTCCAAGAAACGGGCCAGAATTGGCAAAAACTATGCATGTTGATGACAGACACGTAAGTGCACCTTGGAGTTCAACAACCATGGAAATCGCTCTGGGACCCCAAAGCGGCGAGTAATAGTGCACGAAACGGACCAGAATCGGCCAAAATTGTGAGTGTTGATGACCGAAACGTAAACGCACCACGGGGTTCGTAAATTGTGGAAATCACTCCAGGACCCCCGAAACAAAGTAATAGTCCAAGAAATGGGCCAAAATTCGGCCCAAACTGCGATTGTTGATGACATACATGTAAGCGCACCTTGGGGTTCAACAACTATGGAAATCTCTTCGGGACCCCAAAACGGTGAGTAATAGTCCACGAAACGAGTCAGAATCGACAAAAACCATGAGTGTTGATGACCGATACGTAAACGCACCCCGGGGTTTGTTAATCAAGGAAAGCACTCCGGGACCCCAAACCTGTGAGTAATAGTCCATGAAACGGGCCAGAA
>NW_021216451.1:0-1197 GCF_002162155.2 Triticum dicoccoides
TCTGAAGATGAAGCAACTTGGGAAAGGGAGGATCGTCTTCGACTTGAGTATCCCGCCTTCTTCCCGGAGGAACCCAAATCTCGGGACGAGATTCTTTTGAGTGGGGGTGAGTTGTCACACCCTAGCTAGTCATGCATTAGAGTGTTGCATCATGTTTACTCTTTCAGCAGAAACCTGAAATGGGGATGACAGAACCCCCAGTCCCCTCTGAAACCAACTAGGGTTTACTAAAATAATTTTCAATGAACCTGAAATGCCCTTCTAAAATGCCCATCATTTTTGTCTTGGTTCAGAACCTCTGCAAAAGTGGTGCACATTTTCCTAGGCCATCCTAGGGTTTTTGAATTAAATCATAACTATTTGAATTTGGGCATTTAAAATTATATAAAATATTTAAATGCTCAAATATCTCCAAACTAAAATGTTTCATGTTGGAAATAATCCAACTATGAGCCAGGAATAGTTTGGTGATTTTTGGAATTGCCTAGGTATTTTATTTAATTCAACAAAGTTGCAGATATATTAAATAAAAACAGAAAACAGAAAAGAAAGGGGGAAAAACCTACCAGGGCTCCTCCACTGTGCGGCCCAGCCAGCTGGCTGGCCCAGCCAGCCCAGCCCACCTCCCTCCTCTGTTGTCTTCGTCCAGACAGAGGGAGGGGAGTGTGGCCGGCGCGCGCACGCGCCACCGCGCCACGCCACCTGCTCGCCTGCTTGCCTGGCCTCCCCTCCTCGCTCGACGCCCTGGACGACGCCATGCCTCTCCCCCTGCTCTCTCTCACTCTCCCTGGCTCTCTCCTTCCTCTCTCTCGCTCTCTCTCTCTCTCGCTCGGCCGAACACGACCGTCGCCGCCGTTCGCCATAGCCACCGCCTCCGACCACCCCTCGCTCCCCCGTTTAGCTCAGAAGCTCCGCCACAACTCCCTCTTCCTCCCCACCGCTCCACGGGTCCCCGGAAGCCCTGCATCGCCGCCACGTCGCCGTTCCCCTCTTCGGACTCCGACCACCGTCGCCGTCAAATTCGTCGTCTCCGGCGCGTCCCCGAGCCCGCTTCGACGCCCACTGCAACCGCGGTGAGCCCCCGGAGCGTTTCCCCCTCCTTCCCTGGTCTCTCCCGACCTCTAGGCCCTAGCTCCACCTCGACCGAAAGCTCCACGCCGCCGGCGATGTCGCCGTCGTGGCCACGGTCGCCGTAGC
>NW_021216452.1:0-890 GCF_002162155.2 Triticum dicoccoides
TCCCGGCCACCGGACGCCGCCCCCGCCGGCCGCCGTCCCCGCCTTCGCCGGCGTCACCTCGGGAGGCGCGCCCCGACCCGGCTGCTACAGTGCCCGAACCCTAGATCTGAGATCTAAAACTGAGGGTTGACTTTTTCCTCTCCCCCGTAATTTTTTTAAGCAAACTTTGACTGATGATATCTTTGCATCCGTAGCTTCGTTTTGGGCATATGATACATCAAAATCTTCGCCTTGACATGTACATCATTTCATTCCATTGCATCGTTTGCATTTGAGGTCATCTTGATACCCAAAATTCTGTTAGAAGGAGGCTTCGTGAGTTAAATTGCAGATCCGTTAGTTCATCATGCACTTTTGTCATTTTTGCCATGTTTAATTCGTGCATGATATGCCTGTGCCCCTTTGGGATGAATTGTTAAGCATTTTGTCTTCTTTCCAGAGGTGCCACCCATGTATTTTTAGGATGTGTGTGTTGTCTTGTGCAAGCTTGCGAAGAGAGGTACCTGAGATTGCAGATTTCAGGGACTTGGTGATTTTCACTAAGTCTGGGATATTTTAGTTCATGATGCTATATGTCCAGCTTGTTTCCTAGTGATCCGTGCCTCTTTTGAGGATGATCAGTAAGGGAGTTTTGATATTTATGTTATGCTCTATCCATCCGTGTCTTTGTTTGCATATGTGGAGTGCTCTAGGTTGACTCAATCGAGCTCAACTTTTGCTTCGTTGTTAATCTGGGCAGATCGTCAACTTGTTTGCGATTTTGCCGATGCTACCGTTAGTGTTCCATGCATGCTATGCCTTTGTTCTTGCCATGTGTAGCTAGCACATTGTGCCTTCTTGCTGGTTATATGCTTTCCTTGCCATGACTTGCACCGTAGTGAGTGCATCGA
>NW_021216453.1:0-1182 GCF_002162155.2 Triticum dicoccoides
GATTCTATAGACTGCATCAAGGTGTCCACTTCTGGGGTCATGCATATATCTACTTACTACACTTACTGCATATGTAATATCTGGTCTAGTGTGACACAAGTACAGAAGTTTGCCAACCAATTGTTGATATTTTGCTTTGTTAACTTGTTCACCCATCTGTGCTGTCAATTTGTGATTTTGTTCAATGGGAGTTGGGGCTGCTCTACATCCAAGCATTCCCATATCACTTAGGAGCTCTAAGGCATACTTCCGCTGAGAGAGCGCTATTCCCCTCTTTGATCTTGCAACTTCGATACCCAGGAAATATTTTAGCTGACCAAGATCCTTAACTTCAAATGCTTTGCCTAGGCATTTCTTTAGTCTTCCAATCTCCTCTTCATTGTCTCCCGTTATTATGATGTCATCCACATATACTGCAAGAATAGTAATCTGTTGCTTGGAATGTTTATAGAAAACAGTGTGATCTCCATTGCATTGTTTATACTCCATACTGCAAACTGCTTGCCTGAACCGGTCAAACCAAGCCCTTGGCGATTGCTTCAAACCGTAGAGAGATTTTCTCAATCTACAAACCTTCCCAACAGCCCCAGGTGTAGAAAGTCCAGGAGGAATTTCCATGTAGACTTCCTCTTGTAGATCTCCATGTAAAAAGGCATTTTTTACATCAAGTTGGTGTAGTGGCCATCCAAAGTTAGCTACACATGAGATTAGAATCCTCATTGTATTCATCTTTGCAACTGGGGCAAATGTTTCGTCATAATCAATACCATACGTCTGGTTGTACCCTCTGGCTACTAGTCTTGCCTTGTAACGCTCAACCTTACCCTCAGGATTCTGCTTCACTGTGAAGATCCACTTACAACTGACTGCCTTCTTCCCATATGGAAGGTTCGCTAGCTCCCATGTTTTGTTCTTTCTCAGGGCCTCCAACTCTTCCCTCATGGCTTCACACCACTTTGGATCTTGTCTTGCTTCTTTCCAGTCTTTAGGAACAATCATGGCTTGAAGTGACGCGACAAATGCTCTAAATGAAGGTGATAGGGCTTCATAGGTGACATAATTACTGATGTCATGCTCAAGATTGCCCTTGATCAAAGTTTTCCTTGCTACTTCCTTCTTGAGAGCAATTGGCAGGTTAGGTGATGCTTCTTCAGTACTTGAATTCTCATATGACTCCACTTC
>NW_021216454.1:0-874 GCF_002162155.2 Triticum dicoccoides
CTTGAATTGTCAGTTTGGCGTAAAGAAGTTTCACTACATGTCTTACTAGTACTAGGCTGCCGAAGGCTGACCCCTCGGGTGGAGCATATAAGTCACACTCCTGGCCTATTCATGAGCTTACTAGAGATCACCCCAATCTCATAGACTGTGACCAGCAGTCGGGCTCATATAGGTGTGTTCCTCCAAAGATCGCTCTGTAGGATAGCATCTTGCTTTTATAAGCTTTGGAACACATTGAGACCGTAGTCATCCTACCATACAGTATCGAGAGTATTGCATCTCCAACGGAGTGGGTTAGTATAGTTACTCTCCTCAGTTCACCACTGGCTTGTTTTCCCAGGTCCTAGTTCACGGGATCTCCGATCATATAGGTTGGGTTACCACCATGGCAACTCATGTGGGTCTCATACCCATCTCCCTCAATGCATTATCTATCACAACACGTGATAGCCCTTTTGTAAAGGGATCTGACAGATTCTTAGCCGTATGGACATAGTCCAACGCTATCACTCCGGAGTTTCTTAATTTTCTGACAGCTTTTAATCTCATTCTTATGTGTTTGGTGGACTTCATGTTGTCCTTTGAACTCTTCACCTTGGTGATGACAGTCTGATTGTCACAGTTCATAAGGATAGCCGGAACCGGTTTATCAACCAATGGCAAGTCCATCAAAAGATCTCGAAGCCATCTCGCTTCAACACCAGATGTGTCTAATGCCGTTAATTCTGCTTCCATTGTCGATCTCGTTAAGATCGTTTGCTTGCAAGACTTCCAGGAAACAGCGCCACCTCCAAGAGTAAACATATACCCAGTTGTGGCCTTCATCTCATCAGCATCAGAGATCCAATTCGCATCACTATACCCTTCAAGTACC
>NW_021216455.1:0-868 GCF_002162155.2 Triticum dicoccoides
GGCCTGCTGCTGGAGCAACGCCAGATGTTATGAACGTCTGGCAGAGCAAAGCTGATGACTACTCGATAGTTCAGTGTGCCATGCTTTACGGCTTAGAATCGGGACTTCAACGACGTTTTGAACGTCATGGAGCATATGAGATGTTCCAGGAGTTGAAGTTAATATTTCAAGCAAATGCCCGGATTGAGAGATATGAAGTCTCCAATAAGTTCTATAGCTGCAAGATGGAGGAGAACAGTTCTGTCAGTGAGCATATACTCAAAATGTCTGGGTATAATAATCACTTGATTCAATTGGGAGTTAATCTTCCGGATGATTGCGTCATCGACAGAATTCTCCAATCACTGCCACCAAGCTACAAGAGCTTCGTGATGAACTATAATATGCAAGGGATGAACAAGACTATTCCCAAGCTCTTCGCAATGCTGAAAGCTGCGGAGGTAGAAATCAAGAAGGAGCATCAAGTGTTGATGGTTAACAAAACCACTAGTTTCAAGAAAAAGGGAAAAGGGAAGAAGAAGGGGAACTTCAAGAAGAACGACAAGCAAGTTGCTGCTCAAGAGAAGAAACCCAAGTCTGGACCTAAGCCTGAAACTGAGTGCTTCTACTGCAAGCAGACTGGTCACTGGAAGCGGAACTGCCCCAAGTATTTGGCGGATAAGAAGGATGGCAAGGTGAACAAAGGTATATGTGATATACATGTTATTGATGTGTACCTTACTAGAGCTCGCAGTAGCACCTGGGTATTTGATACTGGTTCTGTTGCTAATATTTGCAACTCGAAACAGGGACTACGGAATAAGCGAGCACTGGCAAAGGACGAGGTGACGATGCGCGTGGGAAACGGTTCCAAAGTCGATGTGATCGC
>NW_021216456.1:0-1427 GCF_002162155.2 Triticum dicoccoides
TAAGAGGGGCTGAGCCAAGCGGTAACATAGCCAAGCAATGGTTTGCTTGGAAGGGTGAAAAGGTTAGAGGCTGACATGGCAATATGGGAGGCATGGTAAACAAGTGATAGGTAGCGCAGCATAGCGATAGAACGGAGCAACTAGCAAGCAAAGATAGAAGTGATATCGAGGGTAATGGTCATCTTGCCTGAAATCCCGCAAGGAAGAAGAACGAGTCCAAGAAGAAGACAAACGGACGTAGTCGAACGAATCCTCACAACTCCGGAACGAAACCAAAGCTAACGAGAGATGCAAACCAGAAAGAAGCAAACAACATGGTAAACACACAAGCATAAACATGACATGATGCACAATCAAGTATGATGCATGTCCGGGTTAATGAGGCATGGCATGGCAAAGTGCAACAAACAACATTACAAATTAAGTGGACCTCAATACGCAACGAGTTGCATATTGACGAAATACCACATCAATTATTTAGTTCTCTCTCGTTTAGGAACACAACAATATTAAATGTTGTTAACCATGGCAAGAGGTGAAGCATAATTAAACTACCTATTTAGGCAAGTTTAAATGAGGCCAGAAATAACAAACAACAATTCCGGAAATCCCCATATGTCATTTAGTAGTTTAAAGCAAACACAATTTTAAGCATTTAAATGTTGTTATCATGATGCGGATGACATATACAAGTTTATGCAATTTTTATGAAAATGTTGACATGAGCATGTTATGAAGCATTTGGTCACCATGGCGGAAGGAAAAAGGTGCCGCGGCGGTGAAACAGAAATGGTGCCACGGCAACATTCCGGTCCCGGCAACTCATGGAGGTACCGGTGCAAAAGGAAGTGTGACGTGAGCGGGTCATGCAAGGATGGTGGGGTGCTCCCGAATTCCGGGTTCCCACGGGACGGTGGCATGGCAAAAGAGGGGCATCGCAAGGACGATTCGATCATGGTGCAAAACTCGAGCATCTCATACAACCAAGCATGCATTCGTTCACCGGCGGTCGTCATCTCGGGATTATACCTTTGAAGCGTGCATTTTCGGAGCGGGTCGAGTTCGATACGATGTAGAGGAAGTAGACGTTCTCGTAGCGGTCTTAGTGGAAGTAGTGGTTCACGGACGGCGTGGAAGTAGTCGTTCGCAGCGACGGTAGAGGTACTCGCGGTCTTGGCGACGGTAGTTGAAGTAGTCGTTCATGATCCGTAGATGTTCGGCGTCGTCGGTAGTTGTACTCAGGTCGTAGAGGAACTTGATGCATCCGAGGTCTTCGGGTTCGTAGTTGTACTTGGCGTTCGGAGTCCGGGTCTTCTCAGTCCAAAACGAAGGAACACCAGGGCCTCGATTGGTAGCAGCAAGGAGGCGATGGAACAGCAGGCTGAGGAAGACGCGGCACTGGGTTGGGCCTTGGCGTGCTAAGGCTG
>NW_021216457.1:0-1316 GCF_002162155.2 Triticum dicoccoides
GTATATAACCTTTGTCGAGAAGCTCTTGTACTTGACGCATAATCTCCTTCGTCTCCTCTGGATTGGTACGGTATGGTGCACGGTTTGGTAGTGAAGCACCGGGAATTAAGTCAATCTGATGCTCAATCCCTCGAATAGGCGGTAATCCCGGTGGCACGTCTTGTGGAAAGACGTCAGCGAACTCCTGCAAAATGTTAGTGACAGCAGGAGGCAAAGAGGAAGGCACGTCCTCGAATGAAAATAATGCCTCTTTGCACATAAAAGCATAGCAAACAGATTTGCTGAAATCTAGCTCATCAATATCAGATTTGGTGGCAAATAAACATGCACTTTTCAATTTAATTTCAGAAGCAACACTAGATGGTTTATTATTAGGCTTCATTTGTTGCTCAAATTCTTTTGCCACAATCTGATTTTCACTCTTATTCGTCTCCTGTTTTGCTTTATTACCTCTATTAATATCATCTTTCAAAATGGAATCAGGAGTCATAGGAAGCAAAGTAATATTTTTATCCTTATGAACAAGAGTATAGTGATTGTTTCTACCATGGTGTACAGAATTTTTATCAAATTGCCATGGTCTAGCAAGTAATAAGGAACATGCTTGCATAGGTACCACATCACAATCAACATAATCAGCATATGTAGAGATACTAAAATGCACACGAACAGTACGTGTTACCTTAACCTTGCCGCTGTTGTTGAACCATTGGATGTAGTAAGGATGTGGATGTGGTCTTGTGGTGAGAGAAAGCTTCTCCACCATCTCCATGCTAGCCAAGTTGTTGCAGCTCCCTCCATCTATGATGACGCACAAAGAACGTTCTTTCACAACTCCCTTGGTATGGAACAAATTGTACCTTTGATTTTGCTCAGCTTGTGTGACCTGCACACTCAAAACACATTGAGCAACTAAACATTCATACCTGTCAGCGTCTTCAGGAGCCATGTATTGCGTCTCATGATCAGAATCATCTCCACCATGTTCTTCACGTGTAATAAGAGCCAAAGTCTCCTCATCATAGTCACTAGCGGACTCATATCCACCATCCGCGGTAGCAATCATCACACGCGGAGATTTGCATTCTCTCGCATAATGACCTCCTCCCTTACAACGACGACAAATAATATCACTTGTGTGCCCTGTTGATGCCATGGAAGAAGCAGAACTCTGTGCAGGCCCAGCAGGTGCGCTCTTGGCAGATAATGGTAGTTGTGCCTGTTTTCTTGTATCACGACTGGAGGGGACACCTGATTGAGGTGCTGGTGCAGTTGAAGTAGAAGATGCACGCGGTGTCCATGATGAAGGTCGGCCT
>NW_021216458.1:0-918 GCF_002162155.2 Triticum dicoccoides
TGTAGGGTCACTGATGGAACACTAGCATCCTATACTAAGCATTTAGGATTGCGGGTAAGGTATCAATGACTGTAGCAGCAATGACAGGCTATGCATCAGAATAGGATTAACGGAAAGCAGTAACATGCTACACTACTCTAATGCAAGCAGTATAGAGAAGAGTAGGCGATATCTGGTGATCAAAGGGGGGGCTTGCCTGGTTGCTCTGGCAAGAGAGAGGGGTCGTCAACTCCGTAGTCGAACTGGGCAGCAGCAGCGTCGGTCTCGTAGTCTACCGGAGAGAAGAGGGGGAAGAAACAGTAAATACGTAGCAAGCAAGTGCATAATAGGACAACAAGCAGAGCTAGACGTGTTCTAACGCGGTATGAGGTGATACCGGTGAAGGGGGAAAAACATCCGGGAAAGTATCCCCGGGGTTCCGTGTTTTCGGGCAGAGGAGCCGGAGGGGGAAAGTTGCGAGTTCGATAGGTTAGGGGTGTGTGGCAGACGTACGGACCGCGTATCCAGATTCGTCTCGTCGTTCTGAGCAACTTTCATGTACAAAGTTTTTCCATCCGAGCTACGGTTTATTTTATATTAATTTTAAAAGATTTAAATCATTTTTAGGATTTATTTATTTAATTTAATCAACATTATCCAGAATAGTGTCTGCTGACGTCACCATGACGTCAGCATGACATCAGCAGTCAACAGAGGTGTTGACTGGGTCGCTGACGTGTGGGACCCACTGGTCATTGACTGTTTAGCCTAATCATTGTTTAACTAATCTAACTACTGTTTAATTAAATTAATTAGTTAGTTAGGTTAATCTAAATATGATTAATTAACTTAATTATTTCCTTAAATTAAATAATTAATTTAATTATTATTATTATTTTAATTATTTTTATTATTAATTCTCTCTTTTTTTAAACGTTT
>NW_021216459.1:0-1087 GCF_002162155.2 Triticum dicoccoides
TGAAGATGTCTGGGTTGCACAACCGTATGACCCAGCTGAACATTAACCTCCCAGATGAGGCGGTCATTGACAGAATCCTCCAGTCGCTCCCACCAAGCTACAAGAGCTTTGTGATGAACTACAACATGCAGGGAATGGAAAAGACCATTCCTGAAGTGTTCTCGATGCTGAAGTCAGCAGAGGCTGAAATCAAGAAAGAACATCAAGTGTTGATGGTCAATAAGACCACTAAGTTCAAGAAGGGCAAGGGTAAGAAGAACTTCAAGAAGGACAGCAAAGATGTTGCCGCGCCTGGTAAGCCAGTTACCGGGAAGAAGTCAAAGAATGGACCCAAGCCTGAGACTGAGTGCTTTTATTGCAAGGGGAAGGGTCACTGGAAGCGGAACTGCCCCAAATACTTAGCGGATAAGAAGGCCGGCAACACCAAAGGTATATTTGATATACATGTGATTGATGTGTACCTTACCAGTACTCGTAGTAACTCCTGGGTATTTGATACCGGTGCCGTTGCTCATATTTGTAACTCACAGCAGGAGCTGCGGAATAAACGAAGACTGGGGAAGGACGAGGTGACGATGCGCGTCGGGAATGGTTCCAGAGTCGATGTGATCACCGTCGGCACGCTGCCTCTACATTTACCAACGGGATTAGTTTTGAACCTTAATAATTGTTATTTAGTGCCAAGTTTGAGCATGAACATTGTATCTGGATCTCGTTTAATACGAGATGGCTACTCATTTAAGTCTGAGAATAATGGTTGTTCGATTTATATGAGAGATATGTTTTATGGTCATGCTCCGATGGTCAATGGTTTATTCTTAATGAATCTCGAGCGTAATATTACACATGTTCATAGTGTAGATGCCAAAAGATTTAAAGTTGATAACGATAGTCCCACATACTTGTGGCACTGCCGCCTTGGTCACATTGGTGTCAAGCGCATGAAGAAGCTCCATGCCGATGGACTTTTAGAGTCTCTTGATTATGAATCGTTTGACACGTGCGAACCATGCCTCTTAGGCAAAATGACCAAGACTCCGTTCTCCGGAACAATGGAGCGAGCAACCAACTTGTTGGAAATCATACA
>NW_021216460.1:0-1129 GCF_002162155.2 Triticum dicoccoides
TTCCGGCAAATTCGGGTACTCCATATGTCCTATTTTCAGCAAAGGTCATGCTGAAATTTTCCGTGAATTTTAGCATGACTTTGCTAAAAATAGGACATATGGGGTACTTGCGACTAATGCATGGGCCGGGCTATCTTAGTACTTAGTTAAGTAGGATCAACTGCCCTGCCATTCTTGCTGCATTAAATCATAGGTGGCAATAGAGCCAAGTGATTAGGCCCAACTTAGAATTATCCTTAGCATCGATAAACCCTAGATGATAAACCCAACATAGGTGGCAATAGAGCCAAGATTAGGCCCAACCTAGGGTGCCTCGGCATCGATAAACCCTAAATGATGAAAACTTAACTTGGTTGCCCCAGATGCCTCGGTGTCGATGAGAACCTAAATGATGAAAGCTTAGGCTTTTAGGGTGCCTCGGTGTCGACAAACCCTAAATCATGAGACCATGATCTTGTTCCTTGACAATAACCATCTTTTTGACCAAACTTTTTTCCTATTTAGAGAGAAACATGGCCCACAACGATGAGGCCGGTGGTTCGGGCAGCAAGCAATTCTGGGAGCTGTCCCAAGAGATGGAGGAACAACCTCACCGCTATGATGACGCCGTGGAAGACACCGATCCTGATTACACAACCCCTAGTGGCGTCGGGGATGACACCACTGATGGTGCCGCCGAGGATGCCACCACTGAGGATGGCGGCACACACACAGATGGTGGCGGCGCACACACAGATGGCAGCCAACCGAAGAAGCAAAGGAAGGACCGGCGCCCGAATGCGCTCCGCACCGTCAAGGAGGAATTCACTCAAGTGGACTCCGACGGGAATCCAACGGAGCCCAAACATATAGTCAAGGGGTACTCGGTTCAGCTCGGGTGCATTCTCCGGAGCACCGTCTCGATCAACACCGAGAACCTTAGGCATAAGGACCGAGGGAATTTGCGCAACCTCCTCTTCACGAAGCTGCACGAACGATACAAGTTCCCCGCCGAATTTGAAAACACACGCCTCTCAGGGAATAAAGTGAACAATGCCGCCCTCACGAAGATGAGCACGGCCCTGTCTACTTGGAGAAGCGCGGTGAAGAGAATGATTGATAAAGGTGATAGTTATGACAAGATCAAGGC
>NW_021216461.1:0-1370 GCF_002162155.2 Triticum dicoccoides
TATCGATGAGAGGCCATGTAGGAGTACATGGTGGGTTGTTTCATTGAAGCCGACCTTAAGCACTGAGATCTGTATGTGTGATTTAAGAATCAGCTACTACCATGCATTGGGCCCGAAACCAATGGACCCTCTCGGCTTCTTATTCACCCTAGTTCTCCGTCCAGGAGTTGCAAGTAGTTTCTGGTGTTTGTAGCCTACTGGAGGCCGTGGACAGCGCTGACCGTAGGGGTGGGCTGTGATGCGGTAGGTACGTGGCACGGTGTACCGAATACCCGTTAGGTATTTCGGGAACCCTGTTCACATCGTTCGGGGCCGTATGGGAAACCTCGGCCGGACTCCCTGCGGATGGAACCTGGATAGGCGATAAACCTGGACTGGAGGCTTAGGTGATTAGGTAGGTCGTGGCCGACACCCACGTTGGGCTTCCGCTTGAGGGTTGCCGAGTACATGTCGTGTAAACGACGGTAAGTGGTGAGAGCGTGTATGAAGGAGTACACCCCTGCAGGGTTAACATGATCTATTCGAATAGCCGCGTCCGCGGTAAAGGACTACTTGGTTGCCCATACAGTTCATAGACAAGTAAATGGAAACTGTTAAAAGCCTCAAGATAAGTGTGAGTGCCGAGGATGGCTCTTCCGTAGGGAGACGGAGGTGGATCCTCGGTAGTGTATTGAAGTGGTGAGTAGTGGACTCGTGTGCGCAAAACCATTTCAAGTTGGAGTATCGTAGGATAGTCTAGCCAAGAGTCAAAGCTGGCTTGCTGCAATAACTCCACCAACCCTTCTTGATACTATGCATGTATGTAGGATCTGATGTAAGTCTTGCTGAGTACCTTTGTACTCATGATGCTATAATCTACATTTTTTACAGAAGACGCTGCAACCCCTTCTGATGGGTTCTATGTAGACGTTGACATCAACGAGTAGGTTAAAGACCCAGGTGGTGACCCTGAGCTTGTGAAGGACCTTGTAGTATAGCTAGGCTTTCCAAGCCTCTTTTATTTTACTAGTTGTCTGTACTCAGATAAGTTACTTCCGCTGCTGGTTTGTATGACTGTATGACTTGTATGTTGGGTCGTGAGACCCGTACCTTTGTGTATGTTATGTATGGCTCCCTGAGCCTTAAATAAAGTACTTGTGTCGTAGAGTCATGTTGTGATGCTTCGTTGTATTTGCACATATCGAGCATATTGTGTGTATGATTGAAATGCTTGGTATGTGTGGGATCTGACTATCTAGTTGTTTATCTTTAGTAGCCTCTCTTACCGGGAAATGTCTCCTAGTGTTACCGCTGAGCCATGGTAGCTTGCTACTGCTCTGGAACACTTAGGCTGGCCGGCATGTGTCCTTCTTCGTTCCTGTGTCTGTCCC
>NW_021216462.1:0-1605 GCF_002162155.2 Triticum dicoccoides
GGTGACCATCTTCTGCTATATGAAGTCCTTTACCCTGGAAAAAAAATTATAAGCAAGCTTTCAGGACGAAACTCCGCCGCCACAAGGCAGAACCTTGGCGGAACCAATCTAGGGCTCCGGCGGAGCTGTTCTGCCGGGGAAACTTCCCTCCGGGAGGGGGAAATCATCACCATCATCATCTTATCGGGAGGGGGTCAATCTCCATCAACATCTTCACCAGCACCATCTCCTCTCAAACCCTAGTTCATCTCTTGTATCCAATCTTTGTCTCAAAACCTCAGATTGGTACCCGTGGGTTGCTAGTAGTGTTGATTACTCCTTGTAGTTGATGCTAGTTGGTTTATTCGGTGGAAGATCATATGTTCAGATCCTTTATGCATATTAATACCCCTCTGATTAGGAACATGAATATGCTTTATGAGTAGTTATGTTTGTTCCCGAGGACATGGGAGAAGTCTTGCTATAAGTAGTCATGTGAATTTGGTATTCGTTCAATATTTTGATGAGATGTATGTTGTCTCTCCTCTAGTGGTGTTATGTGAACGTTGACTAGCTGACACTTCACTATTATTTGGGCCTAGAGGAAGGCATTGGGAAGTAATAAGTAGATGATGGGTTGCTAGAGTGACAGAAGCTTAAACCCTAGTTTATGCGTTGCTTCGTAAGGGGCTGATTTGGATCCATATGTTTCATGCTATGGTTAGGTTTACCTTAATACTTCTTTTGTAGTTGCGGATGCTTGCAATAGGGGTTAATCCTAAGTGGGATGCTTGTCCAAGAAACGGCAGTACCCAAGCACCGGTCCACCCACATATAAAATTATCAAAGTAACGAACGCGAATCATATGAGTGTGATGAAAACTAGCTTGACGATAATTCCTATTTGTCCTCGGGAGCATTTTCCTTCATATAAGAACATGTCCAGGCTTGTCCTTTGCTACAAAAAGGATTGGGCCACCTTTCTGCACCTTATTTACTTTTGTTACTTGTTACCCATTACGAATTACCTTATCACAAAACTATCTGTTACTGATAATTTTAGTGCTTTCAGAGAATACCTTACTGAAAACCGCTTGTCATTTCCTTCTGCTCCTTGTTGGGTTCGACACTCTTACTTATCGAAAGGACTACGATAGATCCCCTACACTTGTGGGTCATCAACTGCCTGTAGGATTACCAAGCCAAACTGGTCGAAGTTGAGTCTAGAAATTCTTTAGTTATATAAGGGAAATGATTGTGGATGGGAACGTAGGGCTCTTTTTACTTCTTTATCTCATGCCCTTCTGATCTGAGTCATCATATCTTTCCTACGGGGTTAAGGAACTAGGATTTCTCTTCTTCCTATCAGGATCACGTGTTACTAATATGTAGACTTATAAGATTGTTGGACTCAAGCCTCAGTTCAGTTTCTACTACTTTCATGTGTCCATAACTAGCCTCAGAACCTTGATATTGTGCTTCTGAGTGGTTATGCCACCATTTTGCAGGATGTCTCAAATCTTCTTGAGCATTTACAGCCGTTATGCTGTCCAAGTCATCCCAAGTTTCTAAACAATCTGATGCACTTGCAAAATCCTTTCCCTCTGGTTTCGATGTTCTTTTAGG
>NW_021216463.1:0-1179 GCF_002162155.2 Triticum dicoccoides
ATGAATTTTGTCTGTGCAGATCTCATAGGGCAGTAATCAACTGGAGCAAAACCAAGAACAAAAGGAAACAAGGAGAGGGTTCCTACAGATTATGCCATATACAAATATACATCATTGCAGTGCTTGCCTCAAAGCTCCTTCATTGGGAAATCAATGGCCTAACGGAAGCTCGTCCACCCCGGCATAAAGCACTCGTCTATAAACCTGATTTCTGCGTTGTCGGTTGACGCACTGCACATCAACAGAAGTTCTAAGTACATGCCACAATGGCTTCACAGAAGTTCTTGCAAAATATAATCAAAAGTAGTGACCACAATCGCATTGTGTAATTGCTCCTTGTCAAAGCACCCAAGAATGCAACCAACAAGGTTCGATAGCAAAATAAATGAGGAGAGACATACCTCAACCTTGTAGTACAGACCCATAGGATAAACTGATCCTAAGCTTGACTCCAATCCTTCAATAACAACTTTTTGGCAATCATCTAAAATATATTTAGGCCGACTCATCAACAAAAAAGCCTCTTGTTCTTCACTGTTGCACTCTGTTTCAGGAACTCGTGATCAGTCTTTTTCCCTCCCAACAATAATTTTCTCCTTCTCAAAAGACTCAAGAGTGCAAGGAATAAGGTCTTGCAGGAAAAAAAAACAAGCAAAAAAATGCATCTTGCTATAGGTAATGTTGAAGCCAAATAAACATAATAGAAGCATCCTTTACGATCTATGAGAACCAGTTTCATTGGCACAAGAAAACTCGCCATTCTGAGGCAGCTCCACAGTCTGGTAGATTAGCCCATCACTATAGTTTCCAAAAACTACAGTCACCAACTCTTCAAACAGAGATGTTGCATTAACAACACCATCCTGGATTTTTAAGCCCAACAATTCTTGCTGATGCAACCTGCAAAACCTTGTGTAGTCAGGTAGATTCTGCAAAATCCGATGGAATACACCCGCCAAAATGACAAAATAAAGGAAAGTTCAGCAGAGCACAAAAACTGTAGGAAATTCATTAGGAGCATTACTTTCTTACTTGCAAATGGAAGCAACACACCTTCAATAACTGTGGGAGGCATGGATTTCATCTGTTTTTAATGGCAAGAAACAAATTTAGCAAACTTAATCTACCAAGATGATGCCCCATTAATTTGTCCATATGCACCCATATATAAAACAAACT
>NW_021216464.1:0-833 GCF_002162155.2 Triticum dicoccoides
CCCCCCCCCACGTGTTGAAGCTAGCGGGAGGGGGTCGGCGTTGAACACTACATCTATGTCCCACAAGTGACGTGGGCGTCGACGCCCGCGGTAGGGTAGAGGGTCGTGGATTGCCGAGCGGTCGAGGGTCAAGGGGTCTAGGATCGCCGAGGGGTCGGGAGGTTGCCTAGTGTCAAAGGATTCAATAAAACCATGTCTTCATCATTAGGCGAAAGTAACAGGTGCATGATGGTACGAAGCTCTCCAAAGTTATTTTGGAACAGAGTCCCAGATAGGATAATTCGCTTTTTGGTACAAAGTTCAGCAAGAACCTTCCGAATATCGTTATTTGAAAGGCCTTTGCTGAGATTTGTACAAAAAGGCAAATTATCCTATCCGGGACTCCATTCCAGAATAACTTTGGAGGACTTCGTACCATCATGCCATGGTTACTTCCGGCTAATGATGAAGCCATGGATTACTTCAATACTTTGACACTATAGGAACCCTCGACCCTGAAACCTTCGACCCTTGACCCCTTAACGACCCTCGACCCTGAAACCTTCGACCCTTTACCCCTTAACGACCCTCGACCCTCTACCCTAGTTCCCGACCCTCGACCCCTCGGTGATCCTCGACACCCTCGTTATATCGACAACGACGCAACATACATATACATGGGAAAATAATGTTATCGGGGAGGGGGTATCGGTACCCCCCCCCCCCTCGTGTCAAAGTTTCTTCTTTCTCCTCTATTCCTTTCTTTCTTCTTCTCCTCTTCTTTTTCTTCTTATCCCTCGAGAAAGGAAAATAAGGAAAAAGGAAGAAAAGAGGAAGAAGGAAGAAGGAAGAAG
>NW_021216465.1:0-1304 GCF_002162155.2 Triticum dicoccoides
GCCGTCCGAGCTGCTGCTCCCGTCGGCCCTGCCATTGCGCCTCCTCGCCGAGGCCACCTGGTTCATCCTCCACGCCTTGGCCAACCCGACCCCAAGCTCCTGCTGCAGCCGCTTCTTCCCAGCTCCGCCCCTACTTCTCCGGCTTCGTCCCCGATCGGACAGCATCGACCGGCCCCGCCTCCAACGGCCGCAACTCCGGCCTCTCCAGCAGCACTCTTACACGCACCCCTCGTTTGCCTTCGATCCCCTGCCCGACGCCAAGACCGCAGCTCCATGTCCCCGTGGCCGCCAAGCTCTCTTTCGGGGACCTCCTCAAAGACCAGGAACGCCCTGACCGAGACCGACAAGTACCACTACGCGGATTCGTCAAGTCCGACTACGAAGCAAAGACCATTCACCACTACTGCCGCTGAGGGTTTCGTCAAGTTCAACTACATCGACTACGAATGGTGACGACCCCGTAGGGTTTCGTCAAGTTCAACTACATCGACTACGAATGGTGACGACCCCGAACATCTACGAGAACATGTACCACTACCGTCGCCGAAAACCGTCAAGTGTACCTCTACCTCGTCTTCGGAATCGCTAAGAACGTCAAGTACCCCTTCGAGATGACGAGATCGGCAAGTTCGAATGACCCCAAGTACCTCTTCGAAACGACCGAGTACTGTTACCATCGGACGCGTGAACGACTACTTCCTCTACTTCCGACGACGACCGCTCCGTGAACGACTACTTCCACTACGAACGCGTTCCGCCCCGAATGCACGCTTCAAGGTATAACCCCGAGACGACGACCGCGATGAGATGCTTTGTTGTATGAGATGCCCGTGTTTGCACCATGTCCGAATTGTTCCTTGCACGTTCGCCGTAAGCCATGCCACCATCATGTGGGACACCCGGAATCCGGGATCACCCCACCATCCATGCACGCATCCGCACGCCTCCTTTTGCACCGGTATCTCCGTGAGCTACCGGAAACGATATGTTGCCGTGGCACCATTTTTGTTTCGCCGCCGTGGCACCCTTTTCTTTCCGCCGTGATGACAAATGCTTCTTAATTTGCTCTTGTCAACTTTTCTTAAAATTGCATAAAACTTGAGCATGTCATCTGCATCATGTTAACAACATTAAAATGTTTAAATTGTTGTTGCATTAAATTGCTAAGGCATATGGGGATTTATCGGATTTGTTGTTTTTATATCCGGCCCCATTTAAATTGTTTAGATGGTATAGTTTTGTTTTGCTTCACCCTCTTGCCATGTTAACCAACATTTAATATTGTTGGGTACATAAACGAGATC
>NW_021216466.1:0-801 GCF_002162155.2 Triticum dicoccoides
ATTTTGAACACAGGAAAACTATGGAGTTCAAATAAGTTCAAAAAAATGAAATCCCTTTGTAACAGACGAGTTTCCGTATGAAACCCTGATACTTCGAAAGAGATTATCCGTTTTCTACACGAAGTGCATCCAGTTTGTGCCGTAACCCTCTCTACTTTCTTGCACATGCTATGTGGGTGAAATGATGATACCATGCCGACTTTCAACCTTTTCAGAGTTCATTTCAAATACTTTTCAATTTCATGGTCTTATAGCTCAAAATAATCAGTAAATGCATGAAAAATAACAAATGAAGGCAGAAAGGGTTGAAAATTAATGATGTGGCTTTGAATGGTGCATTTTGAACACAGTAAAACTATGGATTTCAAATAAGTTCAAAAAAATGAAATCCCTTGGTAACAAACGAGTTCCCTTATGAAACCCTGATACTTCAAAAGAGATTACCCGTTGTGTACACGAAGTGCATCCAGTTTTTGCCGTAACCATCTCTACTTTCTTGCACATGCTATGTGGGTGAAATGATGATACCATGCCAACTTTCAACCTTTTTTAGAGTTCATTTCAAATGTTTTTCAATTTCATGGTCTCATAGCTCAAAATAATCAGTAAATGCATGAAAAATAACAAATGAAGTCAGAATGGGTTGAAAATCGATGATGTGGCTCTGAATGGGGCATTTGGAACCCAGAAAAACATTGAGTTCAAATAAGTTCAAAAAAATGAAATCCCTTTGTAACAGACGAGTTTCCGTATGAAACCCTGATACTTCGAAAGAGATTGTCTATTTTGTACAAGAAGTGC
>NW_021216467.1:0-767 GCF_002162155.2 Triticum dicoccoides
GAGAGAGTTGCGTGTTGGGGAGACTATCATTTGAAGCACAAGAGCAAGGAGTTCATCATCAACACTCCATCTATTACCTTTTGCAGAGTGGTGTCTCCTAGATTGGTTAGGTGTCACTTGGGAGCCTCCGTCAAGATTGTGGAGTTGAACCAAGGAGTTTATAAGGGCAAGGAGATCGCCTACTTCGTGAAGATCTACCCAAGTGAGGCAAGTCCTTCGTGGGCGATGGCCATGGTGGGATAGACAAGGTTGCTTCTTAGTGGACACTTCGTAGGTGGAGCCCTCCGTGGACTCACGCAACCGTTACCCTTCGTGGGTTGAAGTCTCCATCAACGTGGATGTACGATAGCACCACCTATGAGAACCACGCCAAAAAATCTGTGTGTCTTCATTGCGTTTGCACACTCCAACCCATCCCTTTACATTCTTGCAACTAGCATGCTTTACTATTTCCACTGCCTATACTCTTCCATGCTTGCTTGAATTGTGTTGGGAATGTTTAAAATTGTGCTAATTTTCAACCTCTACTTGAAAATCATAAAAACTGCTACATTTACTTGTTGAGGGTCTAATCACCAACCCCCCACCCCCCGCCCCCTCTAGACACCTCTTCTCGATCATTTTAAAAAGGGAAACAAATACCAACATGAAAAGTCCCCAAAAACCAATAAACCGTTAAAAGCGTAGGAAAAACATTGGGTGGAACATTCCAAAACTGTGTGAATGTTTCCAAAAGCGCACCAAATAATTTCCGCTTCCTCCTGAAT
>NW_021216468.1:0-2915 GCF_002162155.2 Triticum dicoccoides
ACCGAACCAACATCACCGTCTCACTCGGGCGCCAACACGAGACCTGGAGGGAGTGAAAGGCGACAACGGCCACGGGAGCAACCACAACTCGACCAGCGGGAGGGGACAACCTCCATCGCTCACGCAGAGCCAACGGGACACAGCGACAAGGAATTGCCGGCCCCGACTGCCCGGCCGGACCCAAAAGGGTCCGGACAGTCCCTGTCCCCACGCTGCAGCATGCCTGCCAACGACGACCACCAACGCCTTGCCACCACCAGGGAGAAATGCCGCCGCGCCGAGACGCTCGCCCGCGGCAGCCCAGATCAGGCCCTAAAGGGCCCAAATCTGGGCCGAGAAGGTGCCGCCAGCCGCCAGCGCCACCGCGCCGCCCGCGACCAACGGCCGCGTCGCCACGTCAAGGGAACCCGTGGCCCAGGGCATCGCCGCCGCCGAGCAGCACCGCCACCGTCAAGGGGCCCCGCGCCCCCAACGGATGCGTGGGGAAGGAACGACCCCCCACCGACACAAGTACAATATAGAGCACCTTCCTGGCGCTATGGAGCGCTGAACATCTGATCCAGAGTGTTGCTGTGTGTACCTGTTGTAATATATTTCAGCGAGATTTGGTTGGATAAAATGTTGATATTGTCTTAATAAAACGAAAATTTGAAGTAACAATGGATGTGATTTATTTATATATTTATTGAGTTAGCCATTTTCTCATGCACGTTAAAACAGACATTTTCATGCATATTTGCATGTTGAGCTGGCATGTGTGAAGTTTAGAGAAACAGATTAGTATGGATCAACCATTTAGTCATATAGAATGTGGTCGAAGTGCCAATTGCAACTAAATTTATGCCGAATTGTGGTTGACCTGACCTACATCCCATATCAACTGTGCTTCTTTTTCATCTCACTGAAATAAAGGAATCGGGAGAGCTGAACGAATGGAGGGAGAGTGGCGATGAATGGGTGGGAAAAGGGGATGAAGAGTGTGGTGGTGGTGTGGGGGGGACGGGGGGCATCATGCTGCTGTCGACCCACTCATTGCTGCGAGATATTGGTGGCAACGGGCCAAGGAGGTCAAAGACCTTACTCGAACGTGCAATCGCCACTGCCATCTCATCGATGCCGGCAGGAACTGAAACCTAAGGGGAACAAGGACCAATAGGACTGAGAAAAACAAAAGGAGCAGGTTGCCAGTCCTCTGACCGAGGACAATACCGGCAAACAGAAGAGATAAGGAGGTCCAAGGTGGTAGCATGGAGAAGACCTTGGGGTTGGTTAGAACTTAGAACTGGAAAAAGAATGGATACCCAATGTCTAGCAAGAGAAGAACCAATGCTGTTTTTACGGGTGTGCTCCACCACGGACCCCACGTGCCGCTACCCGTCGGCACAAACAAGGCAATAGCTTTTCTTATTTTAAACTGAAGCAAAAAATTCAAGTTGTCCTTTACAAAGTAAATAAATAAATTTATGGTTGAAAGTTTTAGGCGGCATGCTGCCCTCAGAGGATTTGAATGAATAAATTAAGGAATACTGATGGGCGTGGGCAGTGATTAAGCAAACCAGAAGTAGAAGATCGATTTGCTGGTTCACGTCCCATCAAGTGACCTAGCAAAGCTTGGTTGAATGTGTCAACCATGTTGTTTTTTCTTCCTTCTCTTATGGTTTGGACATATAGCATGGGATGCTCCGTCCATTTTGTCAGCAAATGATAAATCCATCGAGAAACATTGTTTTCAACAAACCGGAAGGAGTTCATGCATCTACTTTATAAATTCTTGACTTATCTGCCTCCACTATATAAACCGGAAGGAGTTATAGGCTTCTGTGCATCTAGTTTGACATTCTTGCGCTCTTCTCTACAAGTAAACATAGACATCTTTCGAAGTAGAATCACATGGCCGTGATGAACTCAAAGAAGACATCATGGCCAGAGCTGTTGGACATGCCATTGTCGGACGCGGTGACGACGATCCAAAGTGAGAGGCCCGACGTCACGGTGGAGGCGATCTCGGAGGGCGCCAGAAAGATCCCGCCGGGGTTCCGCTCAAAGCGCGCATGCGTCTTCTTCGACCCGCAAGACGAGCTCAAACGAGTGGTTAGCGTCCCTAGAATTGGCTAGCCCCCTGGCGGTACACGATCATCATGCAGCCAATTGTATCATTTTCTTATGATTATTTGCTTTTGAATAAGCAGTCAGGAGGTCCAATATGCACTTCTTGTGATCTGCCTCTAACAGAAACATGTTACTAGAACTGATTCAATTGTGCTGAAGCAAGAGCCATCACATCTCAAAATTATGATTATCCTCGTTTGGTGCCACATTTAGGGAAATTAAATTTCAGTTAAGTATTGATCGATTTGTCCAGGAAAATAGGTTTCAACTCTAATTTATAGGCAAATTAAGGCGGACAGCCGAAGCAGATAGAGGGTGCTAAGGAGCACATCTAGCAAAGGTTACGAACATACAAGCACACAAAGATAAAAATGAAATGTTGCTTGACAATGCAAAAGCCTTCACCTGCCCTAGTATTCGTTAACCAAGGCTAAAGCAAATGGAATCTCAACATGCAATAGACAACAAACACAGGAGGAACAAGCCTTGATCTATTTTGAGAAGGGTGAACCTCGCTGTGGATAAATTCGTCTGTCACCGAAGAGGGCCAACAACTTTCCTCATGTTGGCATGATGGATGCTGGTTAGCTGGAAGACAGCAAGTACACAAGAAAGAATGGCAACTGGAAACGAAGCCACTGAGGAAGTATAGACTTGACCGCCTTTGTAAGCCACACCACGCCTTTGGCACAACTGCCACTGCCCACGAACCACAACGACGATGACCCACTTAGAAGTACGCAGGCTCGCCAACAACGCCTCCGAGATGGGTATGATGCCACTGACTTGGGCAGAAGATCGGACCA
>NW_021216469.1:0-2092 GCF_002162155.2 Triticum dicoccoides
GCCTCCTGCCTGGGATCCTCCTAAACTACTCCTGGTCGTCGTCAGCGGGCTGCACGTAGTAGTAGGCACCTCCGGGGTAGTAGTCGTCGTCGACGGTGGCGTCTGGCTCCAGGGCTCCAGCATCTGGTTGCGACAACCAGGTAGAAGGGAAAGGGAGAAAAGAGGGAGAAAAGCAACCGTGAGTACTCATCCAAAGTACTCGCAAGCAAGGAGCTACACTACATATGCATGGGGATATGTGTAAAGGGCCATATCGGTGGACTGAACTGCAGAATGCCAGAATAAAAGGGGGATAGCTAATCCTGTCGAAGACTACGCTTCTGGCAGCCTCCGTCTTGCAGCATGTAGAAGAGAGTAGATTGAAGTCCTCCAAGTAGCATCTCCAAGTAGCAACTCCAAGTAGCAACTCCAAGAAGCATCGCATAGCATAATCCTACCCGGCGATCCTCTCCTCGTCGCCCTGTAGAAAAGCAATCACCGGGTTGTCTGTGGAAGTTGGAAGGGTGTGTTTTATTAAGTATCCGGTTCTAGTTGTCATAAGGTCAAGGTACAACTCCAAGTCATCCTGTTACCGAAGATCACGGCTATTCGAATAGATTAACTTCCCTGCAGGGGTGCACCACATAACCCAACACGCTTGATCCCATTTGGCCGGACACACTTTCCTGGGTCATGCCCGGCCGCGGAAGATCAACACGTCGCAGCCCCACCTAGGCACAACAGAGAGGCCAGCACGCCGGTCTAAACCTAAGCGCATAGGGGTCTGGGCCCATCGCCTAATTCACACCTGCACGTTGCGAGGGCGGCCGAAAGCGGAACTAGCCCCCTTAATACAAGAGCAGGCTTACGTTCCAATCTGGCGCGCGCCGCTCAGTCGCTGGCGTAACGAAGTGCTTCGGCTGATACCACGACGTCGGGATACCCATAACTACTCCCACGTAGATGGTTAGTGCGTATAGACCAAATGGCCAGACTCAGATCAAATACCCAGATCTCGTTAAACGTGTTAAGTATCCGCGAACGCCGACCAGGGCCAGGCCCACCTCTCTCCTAGGTGGTCTCAACCTGCCCTGCCGCTCCACCATAAAGTAACAGTCGGGGGCCGTCGGGAACCCAGGCCCACCTCTACCGGGATGGAGCCACCTGTCCTTTCAGCCCCCATCTCCGAACAGTATCACAGGTAATGTAATAGTGTAAAGTATATAGTATATGCCCGTGATCACCTCCCGAAGTGATCACAGCCCAGTAGTATAGCATGGCAGACGGACAAGAGTGTAGGGCCACTGATGGAACACTAGCATCCTATACTAAGCAGTAGGATAGCAGGTAAAGGTAACAACAGTAGTAGCAAGGACAGGCTATGCAGCAGTATAGGATTAACTGAAAACAGTAACCTGCTACACTACTCTAATGCAAGCAGTATAGAGTAGAATAGGCGATATCTGGTGATCAAGGGGGGGGCTTGCCTGGTTGCTCTGGCAAGAAAGTGGGGCCGTCAACACCGTAGTCGTACTGGGTAGCAGCGGCGTCGGTCTCGGTGTCTAGCGAGAGAAGAGGGGGGAAGAAACAATAAATACTTAAGCAAACAGATGCATAGCGATGCATGACATGACAAGTAACGGTGCTAGGGGTGCCCTAACACGGTATGAGGTGATACCGATGAAGGGGGGGAACAACCGGGAATGTATCCCCGGTGTTTCGTGTTTTCGGTCAGATGAACCGGAGGTGAAATGTTGCAGGTTCACTATGCTAGGGACGCGTGGCGGACGAACGGGCTGCGTATCCAGATTCCTCTCGTTGTTTAGAGCAACTTTCATATATAAAACTTTTTCATCCGAGATACGGTTTATTTTATATTAATTTTTGAAGTTTTATTAATATTCTGCAATTCCTGGAATTCTTTTTAATTTAAAAATATTAAATACATAACTGCTATGGGTACATGTAAGTGTACCCAGCAGTGTGTGGGTGTCTATGATAGGTGGGACCTGTTGACTGCTGAGTCAACAGTCAACAGTCCCAGTTGACTGGTCAAAGCGGGCTAGTGGGGCCCAGGTGTCATACTTACAGTTTTAACACATTCTTAAAAAAA
>NW_021216470.1:0-8647 GCF_002162155.2 Triticum dicoccoides
GCCCTTCTGCAGCTCCGGCGACCCCTGTCTTCGCTGGATCGAACCATTGTTGCCATTGACAGCACGCACGTGATCGAGAATTTTTTTGTTTTTGAAATTAATAGTAGTGGCGCGGGTGGCACCCACGCTACTACTAACAGACGTAGTAGTAGCGCGGGCGCATCCGCGCTACTACTACAAGTTAGCCGTAGCGCCGTAGTAGTAGCACGGGCACCCGCGCTACTACTAGCTATTTAACCCGTGCTACTAATAGGATTTTCCCTAGTAGTGACAGGTTGTCCAAAAGAGATGGCTTGGTGCTTGAAAACAATGCAAGAATTCTTATTTTGGAAGTAATTTTCTAGTTTTCATATGTTTAATGAATTGTATTTTGCAAGACAGATTATTGTTAGGCTAGTGGTTATTGTTGATAATGTTACGAGTAAGTTCTTGTTGTTTGGTTTGTACTGTCAGCTTTTCGTTTATTGCTGCAGGTTCTTCATTTCAATAATTTCGCTTCGTTTCATCAGTGCAACAACAAAGACAGAAAGAAAAATTTATTGCTGAATTACACAGGCAAAGTTGCTATAGTAATTACACTTTTCGGCAAAAACTGCAAATTAGTCTAAAGAACAGAATCGTCGTTATCCACCGGTGTTTATGGAATAGACTATCTACCTGTGGCATAGGTCATATCATACATCGTACAAGTTGCATCCATGCAATGAATTCTATATCTAGTATTGCAAAAGGAAAAAAAAGATCAGTTTTAAGTAGACTATAATAGGTGGGGATAGCGTTTCCATGTTTATATTGTACCAATCTGCTCATTTTTCTTTTAGGTAGCATGATATTCATTGCTTTACTAACTAGGGATTTAAAAAAGTGATTGTTCCTAAAGTATTTTCAATTTTTTCTTAATTTTCTTAGATTAATTGTGCATTTTGTTGAATTTTATTTTTCTTTTAATCATTAATTTCATATTCAAATAATGTGATACGTTTCAATTTTGGCTGGAAATTATAATCTAATACATTTTTATTATTTTCTAAACACTTATGGCCTTTCGGTTTATGTCTGTCTCTTTCTGTTTAAATTTTTGTCCGACAGACAGTCAGACCTGCAAATCCATTGGCCATTGGCATGCAATTTTTATCACCTGTTGACTTATTTTATGTGTTTTCAAGAATTTGGTTATTTATATATTTCATTATGCATGATGATCTGCGATGTGTTCTGCTGATGATCTACTCGATGGTGAATTATGAATTCCTAATCCAATTGTGCAGCCATGTTAACACCAAATACAAATAGTACATGTCTCCGGAGAATGGGATGGCTTAGACCGGGACTAGCAGCTACTCCCTCCGTTCCTAAAAATAGGTCTTTCTAGAGATTTCGACAAGTGACTACATACAAAGTAAAATAAGTGAATCTACACTCTAAAATATGTCTATATACATCCGTATGTGGTAGTTCATTTGAAATCTCTAAAAGGACTTATATTTAGGAACGGAGGGAGTACATTATTTAAGAATAACTCCAACCGAGTTTTGAGCTAGCCAAGCTCGAGTTTTATTTGTTTTACAACTTCTCTTTATTACTTTTATCAACTTTAAAAATATGCAGATACGATGTTCATAAATCATATGCATATATGTATCACAAAATGTACTTTTGAAATATGTAATTTTGTTGATTTGAGAAATATGCTATTATAGAAGTTTGCTGGCTGATATAGTTGATGGTGGATTTATTAATTCCTGTTTATAGCCTGCAGGCGTGGAGAATGGCTAGTCATGCACTTTTGCTAGATTTAATTTCCACAATACTCTTTCGGTTCCGATAAGTAAAGTACTCATGTTTGATACTGACACGGTCTCCTATGTTAAATTACATATCATCATGCTATCCTGGAGTACTTTTACATAAAAGGTGCCTTTATTAACTCATAATATGGCATCTAGGAGATACGTAGAAATGAATACACAACAGGTCTCTACATGGTTAAGATGTACGTTAGAGTGATCGACGTCTTCGGGTCTATATCGATGACCTCCTGGTCATTGCTTTTACATCTTCCCTGATTTAAACAAGTTTGATCCGCTGCGGCAACGAGCATAGTTCATTACGTGTGGCCGGTGGATGCATGACGAAGAAGACTTTGGTACCCTGAATTGTTCGATGTAATTTTCAATTTTATAGAGTGTTCTTGTAAGGGTTTCTGGTACTTAATATACGTGGCCTTTTTGGAAAAAGATGCACACGGTCAACACCCAGTTCCTGTAGGCTTATTTATTTTTCCATACTTAATTATTGGTTGTATCGGTGATGTTGCTTTACCAAGAAAGCCGGACGAAACCCTAGTAGTTTCTAAAGCACTTATTGCTTCTGGTCGTACGTCGTCAGCATGTTTGCAAAAAAGCCCCTATGTTTTTTGGTGTTCAACCCGCAGTCCTATTTTAAGTGGATATTCTGAGAAAAAACGTTTCACTTTTTTAAAAAAGACCCTAGGGAGTGTTGCGCCCCTCCCGTCACAAAGCTCTGCCACTCTGGCGCATCTCGCCTGCGCAGCGGCTGCCACCCCCCTTCTCGTCCTCTCCTCGCCGCCGCCGTTTGGGTCCTCCGGGCAAAGCCCCCGCGCGGATCCGGCGACGGCAGGGCCTCTGGCACGCTGGAGCTGCTCGGCTGCGAGCGGGGGCACGGTGAGGTGGGCCAGGGAGACGGTGGCCTCGGCCGCCACAAGGACGAGCACGCGAGCGCGCGCACGCGCCGCCCGAGCCCAGGATGGGGCGAGGCGTCGCGGCGGGCGTTGGCGTTCGCGCCGCCGAAGCCCAGGAATGGGGAATGGGGTGATGCGTCTTGGCGGAGGACGATAAGGTGGCCGGCGTGCTCGCTTTGTGCGAGGCGTCGCGGCGGAGGACGATATGGCGGCCGGCGTGACCACCATCGGGTGGGAAGAGGAGGAACGGCCAGCGGCGGGGCGAGGCCAAGCCCCAGCCCAGCCCTTGCCTGGGCGCTCTGAGATCCCCAGCAGCAACAAGAAGCCCAGCGCTAGACCGGCCAGGGATAGTAAGGCTCGCCCAGCGGCAGAAGAGGGGCAGGGGCCACCGGGCCAGGAGATTGAGTTGAGGAACCAGCAGCCGGAGAAGCCGAAGCGGGGGGTGCGGTGGCGGTGCTCGACGGGGTGCGGCGCCTCCTGCAAGCTAGACAAGGGCCCCGAGTTCCTCACCCCCGACAAGGACAAGGCGGACGGGGCTGACCACCTCCAGGTAGGTAAACTCAGTACCAATTAATAGCGGCGGCATTTCTTCTGTATCTATGAACATACGTACTACAAAAAGACTGGTTGTTGTTTGATAGATGCAAAATTTCGGTTAATATGATGGAGCATGCTGAATTGCTGACCATGACCGTAGCTGTACAAGAGCATGATTGGCCCCGATGGATAGTGCACCAACTACGACAAGTCCAACCGAACCTGCAACATCTACGAAGGTACGGTAGTCTTCAGAATGAGTTCTCCTGGTTTTAGTCTTCAGCGCAGCGCACATGTGGAAGTTAACTGACGCTGTTATGGTTGATATTTTTGGGTGTTGTAGACTGGCCATTCTTCTGCCGGGTCGAACCGAAGGTTTTCGAAGAGTTCTTTGGTGTGCCATGCAGCAAATTCGACAGGGAAGCCTGCAGGTTTGCTGGCTCTTACTTTGTTGTTCGTGTATCTACATGTTCAGTTAGTTCTTTGTGATGCTGAGTTGATTTATCTGCTGCCTGTCATTTCCAGTGCTTGTGTGGATAACATCAAGATGGTGTATGGTCAGGACTCTCCTGAGCTTGGAAACCTCAAGCGGGTCATAAGGGAGGAAAGTAGTAAGCAGGAAGCAAGCATGAACCGGGTTAAATTGTTGGATACCACAAATACTGGTACCTGATTGATTATGGAGTGTAGAGTACTCACTCACCTAAGCAGTTGAAAACCGGAACACAAATACTGGTACCTAATTTTCACCTATGAATTAGTCTACATTTAAATGAATCTTTTCTGCTCAGAGTTGGGTTTATTCTTTGTTTACCCGGAGTTTTTTTTGGCACTGCGGTGTCAAATTTTGATGGTAACAGCCTCGTGTCATTCTAAGTTTGGTTCTGAATGATTACATCTTTTGGCCCTTTCTTTTTAACTCTTCGTAGATATATAGTCCACCAAAAGCACATGAACTCACACAAGCATGCAATCTGCTTCATTGTTCCAATGACATTCAACCAATACGTGAACTCTGCCATCCAGCAAAGCAAGTTGTGCACGAAAAGGATGCCCTGATGTGTTCATAATCGTTGGTGAAATTTAGTGTGATAACGGTCGGTCAGGATATCATGGTAAATTTAGCCTTGCCACGAACAACACAGTAACCAGGCTCGCTGCTGAGAACAAGAAAAATGTGCCTACATGTAGAAATAAAAACAAACTCAAGCAAAAACATTTACTGGAAAACTATTGAGTGGTAAGTGGAACCAAAGCTCATGGGAGAAACGAAGCAACATATACTTTTGTAGAAAAAGATATACAAACCTTGGCGATAACTCCTTTACAAACATATTTTTGCTAATGGGTTATTATTCGGCTATCACACAAGTGGGTAATGGTGGATATTCTACTTTATTTTCAACTGGCCTACTTATGCAAGGGTTGAACATACTTACCTGCAGAGTTCCACTCCATAAGGAAGCTGAATGAATACGATATCACGAATAAACCAATCCAACTAACCAGGGTTACCAAGCTTCCTGCTATTCCTTTCATGTCGATTGAGAATATCTTTGCCAATAAACAATGAGATGTCGTCAGTTACGAACGTGGGTTCCTTGATTACCAGGAACGCGAGCATCATCCCTAATTAACTTCATGGTGATATATCATACCTGGACATGATAACCCAAGGAACAGGTCCCATTCAAATTGAGTATGCCCCATAGTATGCCTATTCAGTAAGGAGTCAGAATTTACATTTCTGGAGTTCAAACATGTTGTGCCAGCAGAAAAAGACGTCTAGGTGGTGATGTACTATGTACACTATTTTTCATTTCTACATTGGGATCACACAAAATTATTGATGTTCCAGCTACGTAATTTCTGTACCAGTATGCCATAAAGAGATAATTTAGAAACGAATTGTGTGTACAATTCTTGTGCCTGTGATCATGAAAAGATAGAAAGCCAATACTCTGTATAGTGATAGGCACCGAACATTCTGAAATGTAAATTCAGGTTACGTTTATTCAACTTTTTTTTATTTGATCTGCTTGATCGGTTGATATTTCACCCTTCAATCATGTTTATTTAATAGAGTCTCACACATGGAAGTTGGTGCTTGTGCAGTCTGGTAATTCATGCCCCATTGCCAAATACTCCGTACTAGCTGGGAACTTTAATAACTGCGGTTACCTCTTATATTTTGCATTCAGGCACTACTATTATCAGATAGTTAAATTTCAAATGTCCGCATTGCCATTGATGCAGTTTGAGAAATACGAACTAGGTGATGAACAAATCAACTTAGTTTTGAAGGAGACCAAAGTTGACGAGAAAAAAGACCAGCTAGAACTTGTAAATACCGTGACAAGTTTCTTCCGGAAATTTCCCAATGGCTTATGTTAGTAACTTACCATCAATAAATGATCTCCAGTTCAGAATTTAAGTTGGACTGCCCGATAGAATAAACAAGTTTACGCTTACCTTAAAGTAGAATGATAGCCCAGTAAGAAAGCAGCCCACAAATGTGCCAGATGAAGACACCTAATTAAAGGAAAAATTATAAAAGAAAAATGAAGCTTTCTTTTTGGTTTAGGTGCATCAGCTCAGTATTGGAGTATCCATACCAGTAGAAGGGTTCTCCTTCCACACCTATCCACGAGAAGGGCCCCGAATAATGTGATTGGTATCTGAAATAATTATAGTTATAGAAATTGATACAACCGGTAAGCCAGTTCCAGTTATTGACCATAATATCCTATCCTGAACGAGGTGGTCCCAAGTTTACCAGAAAACCCTGAAGTTTAGGGGAAGAACAATTATGGAAAGTTCTTCTTGGCATTAAAATAAAATGGCACAATACCTGCTGATGAAAAGATATAGCTTGTATAGAGGCCTAACACGTTTATTCCTCCCAGTTGCTGAAAGGCCATCAGGCTGACACCCACCTGTGCATCAAATCAAAGCTATATATATGATCATCTCTAAACTAAACCTTTTTATCTGTTTGATGAAAAACGACATGCTACATCATCAGTTCTGAACCTCTTTCAGGATGATGGAAAAAAAGATCTCTTGATTTGGAAACGAAGTAGGTTGATGAAATTTCCTTTTGGACAACATGTGAGATCTCATCACGAGAGGGAGAGATAGGGCAGAGGAGTGTTTTTTTCTCCCGTTGCAACGCACGGGCTTTTTTGCTAGTATATATATTATATATTATTATTATTTTTTATTTATCTTTCCCTACTAATAAAGCACGGAGTGCTTCTGCTCGTCCGTCGTCGCTGGCGTTTTGCGAAAAAGCCCCTCGGTTTATAAAAAATCAACCCGCAGTCCCTGTTTTAGTATGGGTCTATATATAACGTTTCATTTTGCAAAAAACCCCTGTACTCATTTGAATTAGACTCGCTGTCCTCCCGTCATCTTATCCATTCCTCCTGCGGCAACGGCGGCGGCTACGCCCATTCCGTCGTGCGCCGTCGACGGCCGTCGCCGGCGTGTGGCCACGGCGAAGGTGGTCGGCCCAGACGGCTCTTTGGTGCAGTTCGCGGCGCCCGTCATGGCAGGCGAGGCGCTGGGGGACGCCGCCAGCGCGTCGAGCTTCCTGTGCAGCGCCGACGAGCTCCGCTTCGACGCGCCCGCCCGTGCGCTGGCGGCCGAGGAGGCGCTGCAGCCCGTGTGGCTCTACTTCGCGAGCTCCGCTTCGACGCGCCCGCCCGTGCGCTGGCGGCCGAGGAGGCGCTGCAGCCCGGGTGGCTCTACTTCGCGCTGCCCATGTCCATGCTCCGCCGGCCGCTCTCCGGGCAGGAGATGGCCGCCCTCGCCGTCAAGGCCAGCTCCGCGCTCGCCGTCGCCAGCGGTAAGGGGCGGATGGCGGCTCGGGTGGCGCCTCGCGCGGGAGGATGGAGTCCCTGACGAATTTTTGCTCCCGTGTTTTATTTGAATTTCTGACGGAAATCCTGCTCCCTTGTCCTTCTCAAACTCCTGCTCAGGTCTCCTTCTCAAACAAAGAAACCGTCCCGACCCGGATTGGAGTTCGCTGCTATAAGTTGAATTGTTCTTGGCCCGAATCATGAACCAGGCCAGCGCCACCAGCGAGTAGTGCACCGTCGCTTATGCTCCGCATCATGTCGCCTTTGAGTACGCTGGAGGAACATGCACCGAGTTCGCCTTTGAGTACGCCGGAGGAACCGGCACCGAGTTCGCCTTCGAGTACGCCGGAGGAACCGGCACCGTGTTCGCCGGAATTCTTGGTCATGAGAAGCACTCTGAGTCCAACGGTGGCTACAACACAGGTATGTAATGCCTCGACCTCCCTCAAAAACAGCCCTGCTGTTGCCCCTTCCCTCAAGCTTTTGTGTGTTCAGAGTATCTGTATTGTTTGATTTTTTGCATGCACTGTGGCTGGACATGATGTTGGCAGTGTATATCTTCTAGGCCAATTACTGAATAAATCTGACCATGGTTGATTTGGCAGTGTACTGATTGCTTAGTATAGATTGAAGCAGCTTATGCATTGGTGGGGCTGACAACTGAAGGAACTGCCCTGTTGTTGCCCCTTCCCTCTGGACATGATGTTGGCAAATACACTAGAGATTATGCTGCAATCTAGCATATAAATTCTAGGCCAATTACTGAATAAATGTGACGATGTTTGATTCGGCAGTGTACTGTTTGCTTAGTATAGATTGAAGCAGATTTTGCATTGGTGGGCCTGACAACTGAAGGAACTGCATCCTCATGGTGGCGCCGCGTTCCCTACTTTATTGTCCATGCTTCATAACATGTTTTCAAGAATAAAAATCGTGACATGCATCCATGAGCACTCCTCTTGACTTGATTGTGTGCTGTAGGGACTCAAAGCCTACCAGTAATTGGGGTGGTCTGCCACTGAACATCCTCTCCAGCAACACCACAAAATACATACAGTTCCCTTTGATGTTTACATATAGCTTAAATTACAGATGTTTTTCCATATATTTAACTTCCAGATTGTATATGTATTGATTGTTAGATAAGGTAGTAAGATTTGACAACTATTGGCCATACAGGTATCTGAAAGTGGTACTTGAGCCATATTTCTTAGTTACACGGTTCTCATTCTACCATGGACCCCAGCTGTCAAGTTTACCCAATCTTTTTCTTATCGAATTGTTATTTTAATTCTCTCCGATTATTATTTCTGTGACACACGCAGACGCACATTAATGCAGAAGATAATACATGTCAATATTCCACAAATCCTATATAATTAACAATAGAAATCATGTCTGGAAAATTTGCTGAACTTGTGGTGTACACTAGAGATCATGGGCTGAGACAATGCAATAGAAATCATGTAGAGGCTGGAAAATTTGCTGAACTTGTGGTGCCTGTGTTCTTTCTGACAGTAGTTGTTTTATGGTGCTTGTGAGGCGT
>NW_021216471.1:0-2093 GCF_002162155.2 Triticum dicoccoides
AAGAATTGGCCAAAATTGTGAGTGGTTATGAGCGACACATAAACGCAACCCGTGGTTCGTCAATCGTCGAAATCACTTCGGGACCCCAAAACTGAGTAATAGTCCAAGAAACGGGCCTGAATCGGCCCAAACCGCGAGTTTCGACGACCAACACGTAAGCACACATTGGCGTTCAACAACCATGGAAATCGCTTTGGGACCCCAAAACGGTGAGTAAAAGTCCCTGAAACGGTCTAGAATCAGCCAAAACTGCGAGTGTTGATGACCGACACGTAAGCGCACCTTGGGGTTCAACAACTATGCATATCGCTTTGGGCCCCCAAAACGGTAAGTAATAGTCCACAAAACGTGTCAGAATTGGCAAAACTGTGAGTGTTGACGACAGACGCGTAAACGCACCCCGGGGATTGACACTCATGGAAATCGCTCTAGGACCCCAAAACGGCGAGTAATAGTCCACGAAACGGACCAGAACTGGCAAAAATTGTGAGTGTTGATGACCAACACGTAAACGCACCTCGGAGTTCACAAATCGTGGAAATCACTCCGAGACCCCAAAACAATGAGTAATAGTCCACGAAACGGTCAGAAATCACCAAAACTGTGAGTATTGACGCCGGACATGCAAACACACCATGGGGATCGTCAATCGTGAAAATCGTTCCGGGACCCCAAAACGGGCCAGAATCGTGAGTAATAGTCCACGAAACGGACCAGAATTAGCCAAAATTGTGAGTGTTGGTGACCGACACATAAGCACACCTTGGGGTTCGACATCCATGGAAATCGCTTTGGGACCCCAAAATGGTGAGTAATAGTCCACGAAACGGGTCAGACTCGACAAAAACCGTGAGTATTGATGACCGACACGTAAACGCACCCCGGGGTTCAACAATAGTCCATGAAACGGGCCAGAATCAACAAAAACTGTGATTGTTGATGACCGACATGTCAGCGCACCTTGGGGTTCAACAACCATGGAATTCGCTTTGGGACCCCAAAACCGTGAGTAATAGAGCACGAAACAGGTTAGAATCGACAAAAACAGCGAGTGTTGATAACCGACACGTAAGCGCACCTTGGGGTTCAACAACTATGCAAATCGCTTCGGTACCCCAAAACGGTTAGTAATAGTACACGAAACGGGTTAGGATTGGCCGAAACTATGAGTGTTGACGACGGACATGCAAACGCACCCTGGGATTGTCAATTGTGAAAATCGGTCCGGGACCCTAAAACGGTGAGTAATAGTCCACAGAACAGACAAGAATTGGCCAAAATTGTGAGTGGTTATGAGCGACACATAAACGCCACCCGTGGTTCGTCAATCGTCGAAATCACTTCGGGACCCCAAAACTGAGTAATAGTCGAAGAAACGGGCCAGAATCAGCCCAAACCGCGAGTTTCGACGACCAACACGTAAGCACACATTGAGGTTCAACAACCATGGAAATCGCTTTGGGACCCCAAAACGGTGAGGTAAAGTCCCTGAAACGGTCTAGAATCGGCCAAAACTGCGAGTGTTGATGACTGACACGTAAGCGCACCTTGGGGTTCAACAACTATGCATATCGCTTTGGGCCCCCAAAACGGTAAGTAATAGTCCACAAAACGTGTCAGAATTGGCAAAACTGTGAGTGTTGACGACAGACGCGTAAACGCACCACGGGGATTGACAGTCATGGAAATCGCTCTAGGACCCCAAAACGGCGAGTAATAGTCCATGAAACGGACCAGAACTGGCAAAAATTGTGAGTGTTGATGACCGACACGTAATCTCACCTCGGAGTTCACAAATCGTGGAAATCACTCCGAGACCCCAAAACAGTGAGTAATAGTCCACGAAACGGTCAGAAATCACCAAAACTGTGAGTATTGACGCCGGACATGCAAACACACCATGGGGATCGTCAATCGTGAAAATCGTTCCGGGACCCCAAAACGGGCCAGAATCGTGAGTAATAGTCCACGAAACGGACCAGAATTAGCCAAAATTGTGAGTGTTGATGACCGACACATAAGCACACCTTGGGGTTCGACATCCATGGAAATCGCTTTGGGACCCCAAAATGGTGAGTAATAGTCCACGAAAC
>NW_021216471.1:2592-15456 GCF_002162155.2 Triticum dicoccoides
TAGTCCAAGAAACGGGCCTGAATCGGCCCAAACCGCGAGTTTCGACGACCAACACGTAAGCACACATTGGCGTTCAACAACCATGGAAATCGCTTTGGGACCCCAAAACGGTGAGTAAAAGTCCCTGAAACGGTCTAGAATCAGCCAAAACTGCGAGTGTTGATGACCGACACGTAAGCGCACCTTGGGGTTCAACAACTATGCATATCGCTTTGGGCCCCCAAAACGGTAAGTAATAGTCCACAAAACGTGTCAGAATTGGCAAAACTGTGAGTGTTGACGACAGACGCGTAAACGCACCCCGGGGATTGACACTCATGGAAATCGCTCTAGGACCCCAAAACGGCGAGTAATAGTCCACGAAACGGACTAGAACTGGCAAAAATTGTGAGTGTTGATGACCGACACGTAAACGCACCTCGGAGTTCACAAATCGTGGAAATCACTCCGAGACCCCAAAACAGTGAGTAATAGTCCACGAAACGGTCAGAAATCACCAAAACTGTGAGTATTGACGCCGGACATGCAAACACACCATGGGGATCGTCAATCGTGAAAATCGTTCCGGGACCCCAAAACGGGCCAGAATCGTGAGTAATAGTCCACGAAACGGACCAGAATTAGCCAAAATTGTGAGTGTTGATGACCGACACATAAGCACACCTTGGGGTTCGACATCCATGGAAATCGCTTTGGGACCCCAAAATGGTGAGTAATAGTCCACGAAACAGGTCAGACTCGACAAAAACCGTGAGTATTGATGACCGACACGTAAACGCACCCCGGGGTTCAACAATAGTCCATGAAACGGGCCAGAATCAACAAAAATTGTGATTGTTGATGACCGACATGTAAGCGCACCTTGGGGTTCAACAACCATGGAATTCGCTTTGGGACCCCAAAAGTGTGAGTAATAGATCACGAAACAGGTTAGAATCGACAAATACCGCGAGTGTTGATGACCGACACGTAAGCGCACCTTGGGGTTCAACAACTATGCAAATCGCTTCGGTACCCCAAAACGGTTAGTAATAGTACACGAAACGGGTTAGGATTGGCCGATACTATGAGTGTTGACGACGGACATGCAAACGCACCCTGGGATTGTCAATTGTGAAAATCGGTCCAGGACCCTAAAACGGTGAGTAATAGTCCACAGAACAGACAAGAATTGGCCAAAATTGTGAGTGGTTATGAGCGACACATAAACGCAACCCGTGGTTCGTCAATCGTCGAAATCACTTCGGGACCCCAAAACTGAGTAATAGTCCAAGAAACGGGCCTGAATCGGCCCAAACCGCGAGTTTCGACGACCAACACGTAAGCACACATTGGCGTTCAACAACCATGGAAATCGCTTTGGGACCCCAAAACGGTGAGTAAAAGTCCCTGAAACGGTCTAGAATCAGCCAAAACTGCGAGTGTTGATGACCGACACGTAAGCGCACCTTGGGGTTCAACAACTATGCATATCGCTTTGGGCCCCCAAAACGGTAAGTAATAGTCCACAAAACGTGTCAGAATTGGCAAAACTGTGAGTGTTGACGACAGATGCGTAAACGCACCACGGGGATTGACACTCATGGAAATCGCTCTAGGACCCCAAAACGGCGAGTAATAGTCCACGAAACGGACCAGAACTGGCAAAAATTGTGAGTGTTGATGACCGACACGTAAACGCACCTCGGAGTTCACAAATCGTGGAAATCACTCCGAGACCCCAAAACAGTGAGTAATAGTCCACGAAACGGTCAGAAATCACCAAAACTGTGAGTATTGACGCCGGACATGCAAACACACCATCGGGATCGTCAATCGTGAAAATCGTTCCGGGACCCCAAAACGGGCCAGAATCGTGAGTAATAGTCCACGAAACGGACCAGAATTAGCCAAAATTGTGAGTGTTGATGACCGACACATAAGCACACCTTGGGGTTCGACATCCATGGAAATCGCTTTGGGACCCCAAAATGGTGAGTAATAGTCCACGAAACGGGTCAGACTCGACAAAAACCGTGAGTATTGATGACCGACACGTAAACGCACCCCGGGGTTCAACAATAGTCCATGAAACGGGCCAGAATCAACAAAAACTGTGATTGTTGATGACCGACATGTAAGCGCACCTTGGGGCTCAACAACCATGGAATTCGCTTTGGGACCCCAAAAGTGTGAGTAATAGCGCACGAAACAGGTTAGAATCGACAAATACCGCGAGTGTTGATAACCGACACGTAAGCGCACCTTGGGGTTCAACAACTATGCAAATCGCTTCGGTACCCCGAAACGGTTAGTAATAGTACACGAAACGGGTTAGGATTGGCCGATACTATGAGTGTTGACGACGGACATGCAAACGCACCCTGGGATTGTCAATTGTGAAAATCGGTCCGGGACCCCAAAGCGGTGAGTAATAGTCCACAGAACGGACAAGAATTGGCCAAAATTGTGAGTGGTTATGAGCGACACATAAACGCAACCCGTGGTTCGTCAATCGTCGAAATCACTTCGGGACCCCAAAACTGAGTAATAGTCGAAGAAACGGGCCAGAATCAGCCCAAACCGCGAGTTTCGACGACCAACACGTAAGCACACATTGAGGTTCAACAACCATGGAAATTGCTTTGGGACCCCAACACGGTGAGTAAAAGTCCCTGAAACGGTCTAGAATCGGCCAAAACTGCGAGTGTTGATGACTGACACGTAAGCGCACCTTGGGGTTCAACAACTATGCATATCGCTTTGGGCCCCCAAAACGGTAAGTAATAGTCCACAAAACGTGTCAGAATTGGCAAAACTGTGAGTGTTGACGACAGAAGCGTAAACGCACCACGGGGATTGACAGTCATGGAAATCGCTCTAGGACCCCAAAACGGCGAGTAGTAGTCCACGAAATGGACCAGAACTGGCAAAAATTGTGAGTGTTGATGACCGACACGTAAACGCACCTCGGAGTTCACAAATCGTGGAAATCACTCCGAGACCCCAAAACAGTGAGTAATAGTCCACGAAACGGTCAGAAATCACCAAAACTGTGAGTATTGACGCCGGACATGCAAACACACCATCGGGATCGTCAATCGTGAAAATCGTTCCGGGACCCCAAAACGGGCCAGAATCGTGAGTAATAGTCCACGAAACGGACCAGAATTAGCCAAAATTGTGAGTGTTGATGACCGACACAGAAGCACACCTTGGGGTTCGACATCCATGGAAATCGCTTTGGGACCCCAAAATGGTGAGTAATAGTCCACGAAACGGGTCAGACTCGACAAAAACCGTGAGTATTGATGACCGACACGTAAACGCACCCCGGGGTTCAACAATAGTCCATGAAACGGGCCAGAATCAACAAAAACTGTGATTGTTGATGACCGACATGTAAGCGCACCTTGGGGCTCAACAACCATGGAATTCGCTTTGGGACCCCAAAAGTGTGAGTAATAGCGCACGAAACAGGTTAGAATCGACAAATACCGCGAGTGTTGATAACCGACACGTAAGCGCACCTTGGGGTTCAACAACTATGCAAATCGCTTCGGTACCCCGAAACGGTTAGTAATAGTACACGAAACGGGTTAGGATTGGCCGATACTATGAGTGTTGACGACGGACATGCAAACGCACCCTGGGATTGTCAATTGTGAAAATCGGTCCGGGACCCCAAAGCGGTGAGTAATAGTCCACAGAACGGACAAGAATTGGCCAAAATTGTGAGTGGTTATGAGCGACACATAAACGCAACCCGTGGTTCGTCAATCGTCGAAATCACTTCGGGACCCCAAAACTGAGTAATAGTCGAAGAAACGGGCCAGAATCGGCCCAAACCGCGAGTTTCGACGACCAACACGTAAGCACACATTGAGGTTCAACAACCATGGAAATTGCTTTGGGACCCCAACACGGTGAGTAAAAGTCCCTGAAACGGTCTAGAATCGGCCAAAACTGCGAGTGTTGATGACTGACACGTAAGCGCACCTTGGGGTTCAACAACTATGCATATCGCTTTGGGCCCCCAAAACGGTAAGTAATAGTCCACAAAACGTGTCAGAATTGGCAAAACTGTGAGTGTTGACGACAGAAGCGTAAACGCACCACGGGGATTGACAGTCATGGAAATCGCTCTAGGACCCCAAAACGGCGAGTAGTAGTCCACGAAATGGACCAGAACTGGCAAAAATTGTGAGTGTTGATGACCGACACGTAAACGCACCTCGGAGTTCACAAATCGTGGAAATCACTCCGAGACCCCAAAACAGTGAGTAATAGTCCACGAAACGGTCAGAAATCACCAAAACTGTGAGTATTGACGCCGGACATGCAAACACACCATGGGGATCGTCAATCGTGAAAATCGTTCCGGGACCCCAAAACGGGCCAGAATCGTGAGTAATAGTCCACGAAACGGACCAGAATTAGCCAAAATTGTGAGTGTTGATGACCGACACAGAAGCACACCTTGGGGTTCGACATCCATGGAAATCGCTTTGGGACCCCAAAATGGTGAGTAATAGTCCACGAAACGGGTCAGACTCGACAAAAACCGTGAGTATTGATGACCGACACGTAAACGCACCCCGGGGTTCAACAATAGTCCATGAAACGGGCCAGAATCAACAAAAACTGTGATTGTTGATGACCGACATGTAAGCGCACCTTGGGGCTCGACAACCATGGAATTCGCTTTGGGACCCCAAAAGTGTGAGTAATAGCGCACAAAACAGGTTAGAATCGACAAATACCGCGAGTGTTGATAACCGACACGTAAGCGCACCTTGGGGTTCAACAACTCTGCAAATCGCTTCGGTACCCCGAAACGGTTAGTAATAGTACACGAAACGGGTTAGGATTGGCCGATACTATGAGTGTTGACGACGGACATGCAAACGCACCCTGGGATTGTCAATTGTGAAAATCGGTCCGGGACCCCAAAGCGGTGAGTAATAGTCCACAGAACGGACAAGAATTGGCCAAAATTGTGAGTGGTTATGAGCGACACATAAACGCAACCCGTGGTTCGTCAATCGTCGAAATCACTTCGGGACCCCAAAACTGAGTAATAGTCCAAGAAACGGGCCTGAATCGGCCCAAACCGCGAGTTTCGATGACCAACACGTAAGCACACATTGGCGTTCAACAACCATGGAAATCGCTTTGGGACCCCAAAACGGTGAGTAAAAGTCCCTGAAACGGTCTAGAATCAGCCAAAACTGCGAGTGTTGATGACCGACACGTAAGCGCACCTTGGGGTTCAACAACTATGCATATCGCTTTGGGCCCCCAAAACGGTAAGTAATAGTCCACAAAACGTGTCAGAATTGGCAAAACTGTGAGTGTTGACGACAGACGCGTAAACGCACCCCGGGGATTGACACTCATGGAAATCGCTCTAGGACCCCAAAACGGCGAGTAATAGTCCACGAAACGGACCAGAATTGGCAAAAATTGTGAGTGTTGATGACCGACACGTAAACGCACCTCGGAGTTCACAAATCGTGGAAATCACTCCGAGACCCCAAAACAGTGAGTAATAGTCCACGAAATGGTCAGAATTCACCAAAACTGTGAGTATTGATGCCGGACATGCAAACACACCATGGGGATCGTCAATCGTGAAAATCGCTCCGGGACCCCAAAACGGGCCAGAATCGTGAGTAATAGTCCACAAAACGGACCAGAATTAGCCAAAATTGTGAGTGTTGATGACCGACACATCAGCACACCTTGGGGTTCGACATCCATGGAAATCGCTTTGGGACCCCAAAATGGTGAGTAATAGTCCACGAAACGGGTCAGACTCGACAAAAACCGTGAGTATTGATGACCGACACGTAAACGCACCCCGGGGTTCAACAATAGTCCATGAAACGGGCCAGAATCAACAAAAACTGTGATTGTTGATGACCGAAATGTAAGCGCACCTTGGGGTTCAACAACCATGGAATTCGCTTTGGGACCCCAAAACCGTGAGTAATAGAGCACGAAACAGGTTAGAATCGACAAAAACCGCGAGCGCTGATAACCGACACGTAAGCGCACCTTGGGGTTCAACAACTATGCAAATCGCTTCGGTACCCCAAAACGGTTAGTAATAGTACACGAAACGGGTTAGGATTGGCCGAAACTATGAGTGTTGACGACGGACATGGAAACGCACCCTGGGATTGTCAATAGTGAAAATCGGTCCGGGACCCCAAACGGTGAGTTATAGTCCACAGAACGGACAAGAATTGGCCAAAATTGTGAGTGGTTATGAGCGACACATAAACGCAACCCGTGGTTCATCAATCGTCGAAATCACTTTGGGACCCCAAAACTGAATAATAGTCCAAGAAACGGGCCTGAATCGGCCCAAACCGCGAGTTTCGACGACCAACACGTAAGCACACATTGGGGTTCAACAACCATGGAAATCGCTTTGGGACCCCAAAACGGTGAGTAAAAGTCCCTGAAACGGTCTAGAATCGGCCAAAACTGCGAGTGTTGATGACCGACACGTAAGCGCACCTTGGGGTTCAACAACTATGCATATCGCTTTGGGCCCCCAAAACGGTAAGTAATAGTCCACAAAACGTGTCAGAATTGGCAAACCTGTGAGTGTTGACGACAGGCGCGTAAACGCACACCGGGGATTGACACTCATGGAAATCGCTCTAGGACCCCAAAACGGCGAGTAATAGTCCACGAAACGGACCAGAATTGGCAAAAATTGTGAGTGTTGACGACCGACACGTAAACGTACCTCGGAATTCACAAATCGTGGAAATCACTCCGAGACCCCGAAACAGTGAGTAATAGTCCACGAAATGGTCAGAATTCACCAAAACTGTGAGTATTGATGCCGGACATGCAAACACACCATGGGGATCGTCAATCGTGAAAATCGCTCCGGGACCCCAAAACCGGCCAGAATCGTGAGTAATAGTCCACAAAACGGACCAGAATTAGCCAAAATTGTGAGTGTTGATGACCGACACATAAGCACACCTTGGGGTTCGACATCCAGGGAAATCTCTTTGGGACCCCAAAATGGTGAGTAATAGTCCACGAAACGGGTCAGACTCGACAAAAACCGTGAGTATTGATAACCGACACGTAAACGCACCCCGGGGTTCAACAATAGTCCATGAAACAAGCCAGAATCAACAAAAACTGTGATTGTTGATGACCGACATGTAAGCGCACCTTGGGGTTCAACAACCATGGAATTCGCTTTGGGACCCCAAAACCGTGAGTAATAGAGCACGAAACAGGTTAGAATCGGCCCAAACCGCGAGCGTTGATAACCGACACCTAAGCACACATTGGGGTTCAACAACCATGGAAATCGCTTTGGGACCCCAAAACGGTGAGTAAAAGTCCCTGAAACGGTCTAGAATCGGCCAAAACTGCGAGTGTTGATGACCGACACGTAAGCGCACCTTGGGGTTCAACAACTATGCATATCGCTTTGGGCCCCCAAAACGGTAAGTAATAGTCCACAAAACGTGTCAGAATTGGCAAACCTGTGAGTGTTGACGACAGACGCGTAAACGCACCCCGGGGATTGACACTCATGGAAATCGCTCTAGGACCCCAAAACGGCGAGTAATAGTCCACGAAACGGACCAGAATTGCCAAAAATTGTGAGTGTTGATGACCGACACGTAAATGTACCTCGGAATTCACAAATCGTGGAAATCACTCCGAGACCCCAAAACAGTGAGTAATAGTCCACGAAATGGTCAGAATTGACCAAAACTGTGAGTATTGATGCCGGACATGCAAACACACCATGGGGATCGTCAATCGTGAAAATCGCTCCGGGACCCCAAAACCGGCCAGAATCGTGAGTAATAGTCCACAAAACGGACCAGAATTAGCCAAAATTGTGAGTGTTGATGACCGACACATAAGCACACCTTGGGGTTCGACATCCGTGGAAATCTCTTTGGGACCCCAAAATGGTGAGTAATAGTCCACGAAACGGGTCAGACTCGACAAAAACCGTGAGTATTGATGACCGACACGTAAACGCACCCCGGGGTTCAACAATAATCCATGAAACAGGCCAGAATCAACAAAAACTGTGATTGTTGATGACCGACATGTAAGCGCACCTTGGGGTTCAACAACCAAGGAATTCGCCTTGGGACCCCAAAACCGTGAGTAATAGAGCACGAAACAGGTTAGAATCGACAAAAACTGCGAGCGTTGATAACCGACACGTAAGCGCACCTTGGGGTTCAACAACTATGCAAATCGCTTCGGTACCCCAAAACGGTTAGTAATAGTGCACGAAACGGGTTAGGATTGGCCGAAACTATGAGTGTTGACGACGGACATGCAAACGCACCCTGGGATTGTCAATTGTGAAAATCGGTCCGGGACCCCAAACGGTGAGTTATAGTCCACAGAACGGACAAGAATTGGCCAAAATTGTGAGTGGTTATGAGCGACACATAAACGCAACCCGTGGTTCGTCAATCGTCGAAATCACTTCGTGACCCCAAAACTGAGTAATAGTCCAAGAAACGGGCCTGAATCGGCCCAAACCGCGAGTTTCGACGACCAACACGTAAGCACACATTGGGGTTCAACAACCATGGAAATCGCTTTGGGACCCCAAAACGGTGAGTAAAAGTCCCTGAAACGGTCTAGAATCGGCCAAAACTGCGAGTGTTGATGACCGACACGTAAGCGCACCTTGGGGTTCAACAACTATGCATATCGCTTTGGGCCCCCAAAATGGTAAGTAATAGTCCACAAAACGTGTCAGAATTGGCAAACCTGTGAGTGTTGACGACAGGCGCGTAAACGCACCCCGGGGATTGACACTCATGGAAATCGCTCTAGGACCCCAAAACGGCGAGTAATAGTCCACGAAACGGACCAGAATTGGCAAAAATTGTGAGTGTTGACGACCGACACGTAAACGTACCTCGGAATTCACAAATCGTGGAAATCACTCCGAGACCGCAAAACAGTGAGTAATAGTCCACGAAATGGTCAGAATTCACCAAAACTGTGAGTATTGATGCCGGACATGCAAACACACCATGGGGATCGTCAATCGTGAAAATCGCTCCGGGACACCAAAACTGGCCAGAATCGTGAGTAATAGTCCACAAAACGGACCAGAATTAGCCAAAATTGTGAGTGTTGATGACCAACACATAATCACACCTTGGGGTTCGACATCCATGGAAATCTCTTTGGGACCCCAAAATGGTGAGTAATAGTCCACGAAACGGGTCAGACTCGACAAAAACCGTGAGTATTGATGACCGACACGTAAACGCACCCCGGGGTTCAACAATAGTCCATGAAACAAGCCAGAATCAACAAAAACTGTGATTGTTGATGACCGACATGTAAGCGCACCTTGGGGTTCAACAACCATGGAATTCGCTTTGGGACCCCAAAACCGTGAGTAATAGAGCACGAAACAGGTTAGAATCGGCCCAAACCGCGAGCGTTGATAACCGACACCTAAGCACACATTGGGGTTCAACAACCATGGAAATCGCTTTGGGACCCCAAAACGGTGAGTAAAAGTCCCTGAAACGGGTTAGGATTGGCCGAAACTATGAGTGTTGACGACGGACATGCAAACGCACCCTGGGATTGTCAATTGTGAAAATCGGTCCGAGACCCCAAACGGTGAGTTATAGTCCACAGAACGGACAAGAATTGGCCAAAATTGTGAGTGGTTATGAGCGACACATAAACGCAACCCGTGGTTCGTCAATCGTCGAAATCACTTCGGGACCGCAAAACTGAGTAATAGTCCAAGAAACGGGCCTGAATCGGCCCAAAGCGCGAGTTTCGACGACCTACACGTAAGCACACATTGGGGTTCAACAACCATGGAAATCGCTTTGGGACCCCAAAACGGTGAGTAAAAGTCCCTGAAACGGTCTAGAATCGGCCAAAACTTCGAGTGTCGATGACCGACACGTAAGCGCACCTTGGGGTTCAACAACTATGCATATCGCTTTGGGCCCCCAAAACGGTAAGTAATAGTCCACAAAACGTGTCAGAATTGGCAAACCTGTGAGTGTTGACGACAGGCGCGTAAACGCACCCCGGGGATTGACACTCATGGAAATCGCTCTAGGACCCCAAAACGGCGAGTAATAGTCCACGAAACGGACCAGAATTGCCAAAAATTGTGAGTGTTGATGACCGACACGTAAATGTACCTCGGAATTCACAAATCGTGGAAATCACTCCGAGACCCCAAAACAGTGAGTAATAGTCCACGAAATGGTCAGAATTCACCAAAACTGTGAGTATTGATGCCGGACATGCAAACACACCATGGGGATCGTCAATCGTGAAAATCGCTCCGGGACCCCAAAACGGCCAGAATCGTGAGTAATAGTCCACAAAACGGACCAGAATTAGCCAAAATTGTGAGTGTTGATGACCGACACATAAGCACACCTTGGGGTTCGACATCCGTGGAAATCTCTTTGGGACCCCAAAATGGTGAGTAATAGTCCACGAAACGGGTCAGACTCGACAAAAACCGTGAGTATTGATGACCGACACGTAAACGCACCCCGGGGTTCAACAATAGTCCATGAAACAAGCCAGAATCAACAAAAACTGTGATTGTTGATGACCGACATGTAAGCGCACCTTGGGGTTCAACAACCAAGGAATTCGCCTTGGGACCCCAAAACCGTGAGTAATAGAGCACGAAACAGGTTAGAATCGACAAAAACTGCGAGCGTTGATAACCGACACGTAAGCGCACCTTGGGGTTCAACAACTATGCAAATCGCTTCGGTACCCCAAAACGGTTAGTAATAGTGCACGAAACGGGTTAGGATTGGCCGAAACTATGAGTGTTGACGACGGACATGCAAACGCACCCTGGGATTGTCAATTGTGAAAATCGGTCCGGGACCCCAAACGGTGAGTTATAGTCCACAGAACGGACAAGAATTGGCCAAAATTGTGAGTGGTTATGAGCGACACATAAACGCAACCCGTGGTTCGTCAATCGTCGAAATCACTTCGTGACCCCAAAACTGAGTAATAGTCCAAGAAACGGGCCTGAATCGGCCCAAACCGCGAGTTTCGACGACCAACACGTAAGCACACATTGGGGTTCAACAACCATGGAAATCGCTTTGGGACCCCAAAACGGTGAGTAAAAGTCCCTGAAACGGTCTAGAATCGGCCAAAACTGCGAGTGTTGATGACCGACACGTAAGCGCACCTTGGGGTTCAACAACTATGCATATCGCTTTGGGCCCCCAAAATTGTAAGTAATAGTCCACAAAACGTGTCAGAATTGGCAAACCTGTGAGTGTTGACGACAGGCGCGTAAACGCACCCCGGGGATTGACACTCATGGAAATCGCTCTAGGACCCCAAAACGGCGAGTAATAGTCCACGAAACGGACCAGAATTGGCAAAAATTGTGAGTGTTGACGACCGACACGTAAACGTACCTCGGAATTCACAAATCGTGGAAATCACTCCGAGACCCCAAAACAGTGAGTAATAGTCCACGAAATGGTCAGAATTCACCAAAACTGTGAGTATTGATGCCGGACATGCAAACACACCATGGGGATCGTCAATCGTGAAAATCGCTCCGGGACACCAAAACTGGCCAGAATCGTGAGTAATAGTCCACAAAACGGACCAGAATTAGCTAAAATTGTGAGTGTTGATGACCAACACATAAGCACACCTTGGGGTTCGACATCCATGGAAATCTCTTTGGGACCCCAAAATGGTGAGTAATAGTCCACGAAACGGGTCAGACTCGACAAAAACCGTGAGTATTGATGACCGACACGTAAACGCACCCCGGGGTTCAACAATAGTCCATGAAACAAGCCAGAATCAACAAAAACTGTGATTGTTGATGACCGACATGTAAGCGCACCTTGGGGTTCAACAACCATGGAATTCGCTTTGGGACCCCAAAACCGTGAGTAATAGAGCACGAAACAGGTTAGAATCGGCCCAAACCGCGAGCGTTGATAACCGACACCTAAGCACACATTGGGGTTCAACAACCATGGAAATCGCTTTGGGACCCCAAAACGGTGAGTAAAAGTCCCTGAAACGGGTTAGGATTGGCCGAAACTATGAGTGTTGACGACGTACATGCAAACGCACCCTGGGATTGTCAATTGTGAAAATCGGTCCGAGACCCCAAACGGTGAGTTATAGTCCACAGAACTGACAAGAATTGGCCATAATTGTGAGTGGTTATGAGCGACACATAAACGCAACCCGTGGTTCGTCAATCGTCGAAATCACTTCGGGACCGCAAAACTGAGTAATAGTCCAAGAAACGGGCCTGAATCGGCCCAAAGCGCGAGTTTCGACGACCTACACGTAAGCACACATTGGGGTTCAACAACCATGGAAATCGCTTTGGGACCCCAAAACGGTGAGTAAAAGTCCCTGAAACGGTCTAGAATCGGCCAAAACTGCGAGTGTTGATGACCGACACGTAAGCGCACCTTGGGGTTCAACAACTATGCATATCGCTTTGGGCCCCCAAAATGGTAAGTAATAGTCCACAAAACGTGTCAGAATTGGCAAACCTGTGAGTGTTGACGACAGGCGCGTAAACGCACCCCGGGGATTGACACTCATGGAAATCGCTCTAGGACCCCAAAACGGCGAGTAATAGTCCACGAAACGGACCAGAATTGGCAAAAATTGTGAGTGTTGACGACCGACACGTAAACGTACCTCGGAATTCACAAATCGTGGAAATCACTCCGAGACCCCAAAACAGTGAGTAATAGTCCACGAAATGGTCAGAATTCACCAAAACTGTGAGTATTGATGCCGGACATGCAAACACACCATGGGGATCGTCAATCGTGAAAATCGCTCCGGGAC
>NW_021216472.1:0-1150 GCF_002162155.2 Triticum dicoccoides
AGTTTTCTTCTCAGTCAATTTGCTGACTTGGTCGGTCAGGGCAGCTTTGTCAGTTTTCAGTCGACTGACCTCCTTGTTGGCAATCCCAAGAGCAGCTTTCAGATTGGTATTGTCTTGTTCGAGCTTGGTAACTGAAGCTAACTTCTCGTCAGCAAGCTTGATCTTCTCAGCTAGCTCAAGGTCTTTCTTCTGCTGGGCCTCCCTTACCTTACCTGCAAGTTACAGCAAGATCAGATGCTGAAACAAGCAAGGGGAAAAGCAGTCGTCAGGGTCTCACCAAACATACCTTCGGTCTCCTCCTTTGCCTTTGTCAGCTTCTCCTGAACCAGCTTCAAGCTCAGCTCGACTTGAGTATGTTTTTGTTCCAGCTCTGAGTAGCGAGCCACAAGATCACAGGAGTTCTGTGAAGAACCAATCGACTAAATGTCAAATATAATTCACTTCCGAGTGAAAAAGGGATAAAACACACGTTTCTAAGACTACAGCCAAATACAAGCATTCGACCGTAGTCTCGGGGACTACACCCAGTGGGTGCACTCAGCGTGCCCCCACTAATCCTGTTGAAGACAAAGTCGACCAGTCGACCTCAAAAAAAAAATGTGCGAGATGCATTCTCTAAGACTGTAATCAACTGCAAGCAGTCGACCACAGTCTCAGGGACTACACCCAGTGGGTGCACTCAGCGTGCCCCCACCGGTTTGTGAAATCCAGTCGACCAGTCGACTGACAGAAAGATTGACATTATAAAGCCTAAGGCCGACTGCCAGCAGTCGACCTTAGCCTTGGGGACTACACCCAGTGGGTGCACTCAGCGTGCCCCCACCGGTTTGTGAAATCCAGTCGACCAGTCGACTGACAGAAAGATTGACATCATAAAGCCTAAGGCCGACTGCCAGCAGTCGACCTTAGCCTTGGGGACTACACCCAGCGGGTGCACTCAGCGTGCCCCCGCTAACACGGAGTTTATTCGACACACCCAGTGGGTGATTACTATAAATTCCGGAAAAGAAAAGTTTTTGGTAGCATATCCAACAGAACAAACAGCGGTCGACTGACCTGGACATTGCTTTGGAGGGCAGAGCTGGCGTCATAAGCTGCCTGGCTCGCGTCCCGGATGGTCTTCAGCTGCTCCATCATGAGTCCCGCCTGG
>NW_021216473.1:0-675 GCF_002162155.2 Triticum dicoccoides
AGTGACGTGGGCGTCGAAGCCCGCGCCACTTGTGGGACGTGGATGTAGTGTCCGACACCGACGGCCACATGTATCTCACACCGATGATACTTTCTATTTAGGGTTTCCTCTACCGCTCGGCGACCCTCGACGACCCTCGTTCCCGATAAAAAAAAGAGGAAGAAGAAGAAAAAAGAGGAGAAGAAAGAATAGAGGAGAAGATCTTCTCCTCTATTCTTTCTTCTCCTCTTTTTTCTTCTTCTTCCTCTTCTTTTTTTATCCTCTTCTTCCTCTCATGTTCGACGACTCTCGACCCCTCGGCGACCCTAGACCCCCTCCCGACCCCCTCATGTCGAAGTTATCGGGTAGGGGGTATATCGACAACGACATACCCGATACATACATACATACATACATATCACATGCATCCATACATATATGAACAAAATTAATATCTACTAATTAACAACCTAAATAAAAAAAACTAATACATATAGGAAGAAGAAGAAAAAAGAAGAGAAGAAAGAATAGAGGAGAAGACTTCCTCTTCTTCCTCTCCTCTTCTTCTCCCTCTTCTTCCCCTTCTTCCTCGCCTCTCTCATGAATGTCCGACGTTCTCGACCCTTGACCCCCTAAACTAGTTCTCAACCCTCGACCCCCTAAACTAGTTCTCGACCCCCCTCATGTCGAAGTTAT
>NW_021216474.1:0-1210 GCF_002162155.2 Triticum dicoccoides
AAGAAGCCGAGAGGGTCCATTGGTTTCGGGCCCAATGCGTGGTAGTAGCTGAATCATGGATCACAAACACAGAACTCAGTTCCTGAGGACGGCTGCAATGAGACAACCCACCATGTACTCCTACATGGCCTCTCACCGCTACCTTTACCAAATCGTGTTCACACACTTAGCTCACACATAGTAGGACATGTTCACACGCCTCTGATTCATCCCCGATGAATCAGTCCTGACTCAACTCTAAGCAGTAGCAGGCATGACAAACAAACATGAATGAGTAGGCACATCAGGGCTCAAACAACTCCTACTCATGCTAGTGGGTTTCATCTAATTACTGTGGAATGACAGGTCATGCAAAGGATAAAGGGGTTCAGCTACCGCAGCAAGTAACAAATATGTCGTTGTTGTCCTAATGCAGTAAAAGAGAGCAGGAGCGAGAGAGTAGGATTGTATCGGAATGAACAAGGGGGTTTTGCTTGCCTGGCACTTCTGAAGATAACATTGAGTCTTCATCAGTGTCAACGATCGTATCATCGGTATCGCGTCTATCGAGAGGGGACAATTACCGGCAATACAAAAAAGACACGATCAATGCTATGCACAATATGATGCATGCTATGACATGGCAATATGAATGTGTTTTGGGCTAATGCACCTAAAACCAGATTAAATGAAGTTGGTTTGAATATAAAATTCAAATTCAAACTCCATATGTGAATATTCAAATGCCTTTTAGTTGATTTGTTCTAAACAGAAGCTATAAGTTGTTCTAACATGCATGAAAATGGTACAGATGGATTCCTTGAATTTTTCTGATAATTTTTCATATATAAATTATTTAATTTGGAGTTACGGTTAATTTTCTATGATTTTTAGAAGTTTTAGGCTTTTTCTGGAATTTCCTGAATATAATTAAATCCAGAAAATACTTTATGACATCAGCAGTGCGTCATGCTTGCATCAGCAAGTCAACAGGGCTGCCCCGGGTCAAACCTGACCAGGGGGTCCCATTAGTCAGCGTCACAGGTTAACAGGGGGGTTTATTTTAGTTTAATTAAGGATTAGGGCACTAGGGCCCACATGTCAGTGGCTCTGGGGTTAGATTAGGTGGTGATTAGCTTAAGCTAATCACCTGATGGCGGGGGCCCACCTGTCAGTGTCAGCAGAGGGGGGGTAGTTAAAATAAAATAACTAAACTAATTAACAGGGGGGG
>NW_021216475.1:0-5256 GCF_002162155.2 Triticum dicoccoides
ATCTTTTAACTTTTTCTTTAAACAACTTGGCATTTTCGTAGGCTTGGGTTCTCCATTCATTGAGTGAGCTAATATCAAATAACCTCTTCTCACAGGCAAGTTTAAAATCATAATTGAGCTCTTTAATATCCCAATATGCCTTGTGTTCTAGTTCGAGAGGTAAGTGACATGCTTTTTCCATAAACCATTTTATACGGAGACATACCCATTGGATTTTTATATGCAGTTCTATAGGCCCATAATGCATCATCAAGTTTCTTGGACCAATTCTTTCTAGACCTATTGACAGTCTTTTGCAAAATTAATTTGAGCTCTCTATTACTCAATTCTACTTGACCACTAGACTGAGGGTGATAAGGAGATGCAATTCTATGATTAACATCATATTTAGCAAGCATTTTATGGAAAGCACCATGAATAAAATGTCAACCACCATCAGTCATTAAATATCTAGGGACTCCAAATCTTGGAAAAATAACTTCTTTAAGCATTTTCATAGAAGTGTTATGATCAGCACTACTAGTTGGAATAGCTTCTACCCACTTAGTAACATAATCAACAACAACTAAAATATGTGTATATCCATTAGAGGCAGGAAAAGGTCCCATATAGTCAAAGCCCCAAACATCAAATGGTTCAATAACGAGTGAATAGTTCATAGGCATTTCTTGACGTCTACTAATATTACCAATTCTTTGACATTCATCACAAGATAAGACAAACTTACGGGCATCCTTGAAGAGAGTAGGCCAATAAAAACCAGATTGCAATACCTTATGTGCAGTTCTATCTCCAGCATGGTGTCCTCCATAAGCTTCGGAGTGACACTTGCATAGGATCTGTTCCTGTTCATGCTCAGATACATAACGTCTAATAACACCATCTACTCCTTCTTTATAAAGATGTGGGTTATCCCAAAAGTAATGTATCAAATCATAGAAGAACTTTTTCTTTTGCTGGTATGTGAAACTAGGTGGTATAAATTTGGCAATAATGTAATTAGCATAATCAGCATACCATGGAGCAGTATGAGAAGCATTTATGACATTTAATTGCTCATCAGGAAAGCTATAATTAATAGGTAGTGGGTCATCAAGCACATTTTCTAACCTAGACAAGTTGTCTACAACGGGGTTCTCAGCTCCCTTTCTATCAACAATATGTAAATCAAACTCTTGTAGCAAGAGAACCCATCTAATAAGTCTAGGTTTAGCATCTTTCTTTTCCATAAGATATTTAATAGCAGCATGATCAGTGTGAATAGTTACTTTAGAATCAACAATATAAGGTCTGAACTTATCACAAGCAAATACAACTGCTAAGAATTCTTTTTCAGTAGTAGCATAATTTCTCTGAGCATTGTCTAGAGTTTTATTAGCATATTGAATAACATTTAATTTCTTATCAACTCTTTGCCCTAGAGCAGCACCTACAACATAATCACTAGCATCACACATAATTTCAAAGGGTAAATTCCAATCAGGTGGCTGAACAATAGGTGCAGAGATCAATGTTTTCTTAAGTATTTCAAATGCTTCTACACAATCATTATCAAAGACAAATGGTATATCTTTTTGTAATAAATTAGTCAGAGGCCGAGAGATTTTTGAGAAGTCCTTAATGAACCTCCTGTAAAATCCGGCGTGACCAAGGAAACTTCTTATACCCTTGATGTCCTTAGGGCATGGCATCTTTTCAATAGCATCAACCTTGGCTTTATCAACTTCAATACCTCTTTCAAAAACTTTATGCCCCAAGACAATACCTTCATTAACCATAAAGTGGCACTTTTCCCAATTCAAGACAAGATTAATTTCTTCACATCTCTGCAAAACTCGATCAAGGTTGCTCAAGCAATCATCAAAAGAAGATCCATAGACGGAAAAATCATCCATGAAAACCTCACAAATCTTTTCACAAAAGTCAGAGAATATAGCCATCATGCATCTTTGAAAGGTAGCAGGTGCATTACATAAACCAAAAGGCATACGTCTATAAGCAAAAGTACCAAAAGGGCAAGTAAAAGTAGTCTTTGATTGATCCTTGGCTGACACAGGTATTTGAGAGAAACCAGAATAACCATCTAGAAAGCAAAAATGTGTATGTTTGGATAATCTTTCTAGCATTTGATCGATAAAAGGTAAGGGGTAATGATTATTTTTAGTGGCCATATTTAATTTGCGGAAATCAATTACCATCCTATAACCTGTAATAATTCTTTGAGGAATCAATTCATCTTTATCATTAGGAACGACAGTAATACCTCCCTTCTTAGGGACACAATGAACAGGACTTACCCACTGACTATGAGCAACGGGATAGATTATACCTGCCTCAAGGAGCTTTAGTATTTCCTTTCTTACCACTTCTTTCATTTTAGGATTCAACCATCGTTGATGATCATGAACTGGTTTAGCATCTTCTTCCAAATTTATTTTATGTTGACATAGAGTGGGACTAATGCCCTTAAGATCATCAAGAGTATACCCAATAGCAGCACGGTGCTTCTTCAGAGTTTTCAATAATCTCTCTTCCTCATGCTCTGAAAGGTTAGCACTAATAATAACAGGATATATCTTTTTCTCATCAAGATAAACATATTTAAGAGTATCAGGCAACGGTTTAAGCTCAAACACGGGGTCACCCTTGGGTGGAGGAGGATCCCCTAGGATTTCAACAGGCAAATTGTGTTTCAGAATAGGTTCCTGTTTAAAGAATACTTCATCTATTTCCCTTTTTTCATTCATAAAATATCATTTTCATGGTCTAATAAATATTGCTCTAAAGGATCACTAGGAGGTACGACAATAGAAGCAAGACCAATAATTTCATCCTTACTAGGTAATTCTTCTTCACGGTGTTGTCTACTAAATTTAGAGAAATTAAATTCATGAGACATATCATCTAAACCGATGGTAACAACATCCTTTTTGCAATCTATCTTAACATTAACAGTGTTTAAGAAGGGTCTACCAAATATAATGGGACAAAAGCTATCTTGTGGGGAACCAAGAACAAGAAAATCAGCAGGATATTTAGTTTTCCCACACAAGACTTCAACATCTCTAACAATTCTCATTGGTGAAATAGTATCTCTACTGGCAAGTTTAATTTTGACATCAATATCTTCTAACTCAATAAGTGCAATATCATGCATAATTTCTCTATATAGGTCAATAGGTATTGCACTAGCACTGGCACCCATATCACATAAGCCATGATAATAATGATCTCCTATTTTAACAGAAATAACAGGCATGCCTACCACAGGTCTAGGTTTATCTTTAGCACAAGGTTTAGCAATTATAGCAGTTTCATCACAGAAATAAATAACATGCCCATCAATATTATCAGCCAAAAGATCTTTAACAATAGCAATATTAGGTTCAACTTTAACTTGCTCAGGAGGTGTATATGTTCTAATATTGCTTTTACGAACCACAGTTGAAGCTTTAGCATGATCCTTTATCCTAACAGGAGAAGGTGGTTTCTCAACGTAAGAAGTGGGAACAATAGGATCATTATAAGTGATAATCTTTTCTTCAACTTTAATAGGTGCAGCTACTTTTACTTCTATGGGAGGATGATATTTAAACCATTTCTCCTTGGGGAGATCAACATAAGTAGCAAAAGATTCACACAAAGAAGCTACTATCTTAGAGTCAAGTCCATATTTAGTGCTAAATTTACGAAAAACATCGGTATCCATAAAAGATTTAACACAATCAAACTTAGGTGTCATACATGACTCCTTACCTTCGTCGAGGTCCCAATCTTCAGAGTTGCGCTTAATTCTTTCCAATAAATCATATTTGAATTCAATAGTCTTCGTCATAAAAGAACCAGCACAAGAAGTATCGAGCATGGTGCGATTGTTATCAGAAAGCCGAGCATATAAATTTTGAATAATCATCTCTCTTGAGAGCTCATGATTGGGGCATGAATATAACATTGATTTAAGCCTCCCCCAAGCTTGAGCGATGCTTTCTCCTTTGCGAGGCCAAAAATTATATATATAATTGCGATCACGATGAACAAGATGCATAGGATAAAACTTCTGATGAAATTCCAATTTCAATCATTTGTAGTTCCATGTCAATGCATCTTCCTTCAAAGATAAAGGGAAGACCTTCTTCTTAACAACATCTCCGGGTACACCTGCAAGCTTAAATACTCCACAAACTTCATCAACATATATTAGGTGCTCATCAGGATGCATTGTTCCATCTCTTGCAGAACGATTAGCTAGCAGTTTTTCTATCATACCCGAAGGAATTTCAAAGCAGACATTTTCATTTTCATTTTCAGTAGGTTCACTAGGTTGAGGGGAAACTCTTTACTCTACTGGTCGGGGTGAAGATACCCCAAACAAGCCCCTTAGAGGATTACTTTCCATAGTAACAAGTAACAATAAATTTCAACACACTATATAAAATTTTCCTTACCAAATTCCACCTACCAAAGGCGCTTCACTCCCTGGCAACGGCGCCAGAAAAGAGTCTTGATGACCCACAAGTATAGGGGATCTATCGTACACCTTTCGATAAGTAAGAGTGTCGAACCCAATGAGGAGCGGAAGGAAATGATAAGCGGTTTCTAGCAAGGTATTCTCTGCAAGTACTGAAATAAGTGGTAACAGATAGTTTTGTGATAGGATAATTTGTAACGAGCAACAAGTAACAAAAATAAATAAAATGCAGCAAGGTGGCCCAATCCTTTTTGTAGCAAAGGACAAGCCTGGACAAACTCTTATATAGAGAAAAGCGCTCCTGAGGACACATGGGAATATCGTCAAGCTAGTTTTTATCACGGTCATATGATTCACGTTCGGTACTTTGATATTACTTCCCAATGCCTTCCTCTAGGCCCAAATAATGGTGAAGTGTTATGTAGTTGACGTTCACATAACACCACTAGAGGAGAGACAACATACATATCATCAAAATATCGAACGAAAACCAAATTCACATGACTACTAAAAGCAAGACTTCTCCCATGTCCTCAGGAACAAACATAACTACTCACAAAGCATATTCATGTTCATAATCAGAGGGGTATTAATATGCATATAGGATCTGAACATATGATCTTCCACCAATTAAACCAACTAGCATCAACTACAAGGAGTAATTAACACTACTAGCAACCCACATGTACCAATCCCGGACTTGAAGACAAGAATTGGATACAAGAGATGAACTAGGGTTTTGAGAGGAGATGGTGCTGGTGAAGATGTTGATGGAGATTGCCCTCTCC
>NW_021216475.1:5680-6113 GCF_002162155.2 Triticum dicoccoides
AGGTAGGGGGCGCGCCCCCCACCCTCGTGGGCAGGGTGTGGCCCCCCTGGTGAACTTCTTGCGCTCGGTATTTTTTATATATATTCTGAAAACGTCTTCCATGAAGTTTCAGGACTTTTGGAGCTGTGCAGAATAGGTCTATAATATTTGCTCCTTTTCCAGCCCAGAATCCCAGCTGCCGACATTCTCCCTCTTTATGTAAACCTTGTAAAATAAGAGAGAATAAGCATAAGTATTGTGACATAATGTGTAATAACAGTCCATAATGCAATAAATATCGATATAAAAGCATGATGCAAAATGGACGTATCAGGATGTGGGAGAGGAACTTTAGTGCTTGTTGTAACGTGCTTGTGGCATTTCACGCCTTCTGCCCATAGTAACACATGGTCATTTCTTTGCCACTGTAGACCCATGGTGAAGGTGAGGTGGA
>NW_021216475.1:9378-17538 GCF_002162155.2 Triticum dicoccoides
TTTTTTAGAATCCTCAAATTCCAAAAGGAAAAAAAGATATGGTCAAATTTAAGTTTTTTTAAAAAAATTTGTTAAATCTAGTCAAACTACTTATTCAAGAAGTATTAATGTTACTACATAATTATTCAAGAATATTAGTGTTACTAAATAATTATTTTAATTTTTTGAATTTTGGTCAAATCTGGTCAAACTATGATCAAACTGTGGTCAAACTATGGTCAAACTGTGGTCAAACTATGGTCAAACTTATTCAAGAAATATTAGTGTTACTAAATAATTACTGTTTTTTAGAATAATAGTTTCAAACTCAAACAGTGAAATGTGTGACTTCATGCTCAAGCTAAACTCCTGAGGGTTAATAGGATTGGCATCTTACTATTGTCAGGAAAACAATAAGTGCAGACTTGGAAACGAAGGAGAATAGAACCCGAAAGTTAAGCATGCTCGAGCTGGAGTAGTGAGAGGGATGGGTGACCGGTCGGGAAGTTAGATGATTTGGAATGAGTAATCCACACTTGAGCAGTTAAGAGAGGTGATTATAGACTAAATCACCAAATAATTCAGAAAAATTAAAAATCGAAAAAATAAAAATTAAAAAAATTCCAAAATTTTCAAAAAAAAATAAAAAAAACCCTTTAGTACCGGTTGGTAACCCCCATACCAGGGCGCGAGCTCACGCCACGTGGTGGCACTTTAGCGCCGGTTCGTGCCGAACCGGTACTAAAGGGGGGGGGCCTTTAGTGCCCACCAATTAGTGCCGGTTATGGAACCGGCACTAAAGGCCCTTACGAACTGGTTTTAAAGCTCTATTTTCTATTAGTGCAGCGCGCCAAGCGGCCCCTATTAGCCCGACTGTTGGAACCGCCCAGTCCGCCTGGGCGCTCCGGTGCCGTGGCCTGCCTCTGCACGCCCGCCCGGCTGCTGCCCGCGCACCACCGGCCAGCAGCGCATACCTTGATCCCCAATTCCCCCATGGGTGCTTACTTTCTCTAAATCTCTGGTTTAGATAAATTTACATCGAATTCGACAAGATTTTTCGGTACAAATCTGAATTTGTCTAGACCCGGAAGCTCCTCCTGTCCTTCATGCTACTTCAATTCAGTGGAGTCTCGAGACTGCAGGCATGCGGCAGCCCCGGTTTCAATTTGTCCAGAGACAGGAGTCAGGCAGCCATGTAATTCTTTATTTGTACAACACTACACCAGCGCGTAGTATGTTCAATTATTACCCATACCATATAGAAATACATATGGGCAGTAGGCACTACATTGATTTTTATTACAGAATTATTGAAGAATTTTTATTGTACAGCAACACAACTAGAACTTCTAAAGGTTTTCAGTATGTTTGTAAGACCACATTGATCTATTTCTATATGGTATTGGCAACCATGACACAATGTGCGTACGCAGCCTGGTGGTGACAAACTGGTTGTTTCGACATCTTCATGTATTCCATGATTCTATCTTGCAGGTGCACGTTAACAAAGGTGCCTACAGCCGGTGGACGCTTGGGTCCTTCGCCAAAAGTGAATCCCATATCCAGGTAAAAAATAGGTGTTTTGTGAATTTTCATGTGTTTATAGCACCTCAATTTTTCGTAATTGCTCATTGGTGTATAGTGATGCACTATGAAGTAAGTTATCCGCCCCCCACAAAGACACGTCAAGCCTGCAAAGGTAGTTTCACCGCCAAAACCACATTTTTTTCTACCATATGCACTCAAATATTTTGTATTTCCCTTGGGATTTCGGTGGATTTGAACATAACGTTTGTTTGTACTGAATCGTGCTGCATAAGAGGTAGGAGAAAATTAGCGAGTGGCTTCAGACCATTGGTTAGTGGTTCATGATTCGTTCGGCTGCAAGATGTTCTGAAAAGACCATTGGTCATTACTCATTAGGTGTTGTCTCCATCGTTATTTTACTGTATGATAACATAATTATGGATTTTTCTTACAAATACTTGGTCATTAGCTGTGACAGTTCTTAATTTACTGTTTGGAAGTAACCAGGGATACTAAAATTATCATCAATCGTTGTTTTCATTCTTTATTGTTCATATGAAACCCACCCGCCTTTTCTGATTTCCGAAAGTGTATGATGATTTTGGGCATACCAAGCTAAAAGAAGATATCTTCCATGTAAGTTTGATATACTCGCGATACATCCTTGCTGCTTTTAGGATGACAGTGTGGACTTGGGATTTTTGGATGGAACAAAGAGTTCGAAACCAACACCATTTATTATTATGGATGTATGAGCCATCTCACTGTAGGTGGACCTTTTCTCAGAAGCACAACTTACTTTATTTTATGCTTTATGAGTGTAATCTCCAATTTCGTTTGCAGGTATACCATTACTCTTCTCACACTCTTGCAGATGCACGACATGTAGCTTTTCAGCATTGAAAATTAGAGATTTTGATTGATACATGCATATTGTTGGGCGGCCGCTCCTGATCTGTTGTTGGGTGGCTGGCATCCTTCATGTTCTTGCCCAAATTCAGATTGAGGTGGTTCGGTTGTGGTGATCAAGATCAGGTCAGACGATGGTGGTAGTTGTAGACCTGTAGTGGCCCACCATGGCTCCATGACGTTAAAGGTCAGATGCGGCGGAGTTCATCCCTCCAAATCTAATGGTTGACTTCAGTGTGAGATGCAGATTAAGGAGGACCACTTGATACAGAGGGATGGTTGTGTAGCGGTGCCGGTTGCAAATCTCATGTAGCTGTCAGGATCACGGAGAAGTCGGTCTCGACCTTCGGGGTGAAGAGCCCAGGTCTGACCCAAGGTGGTCATACCTAGCAATGGCGATATTTTTTTCTTATGTTTTACCTTGTTGAAGGCATTGCTGGATATGCTCGGACTGGTTCTTTAGGGTGAAAATATAGATTCTTGCCTTGTTGGTTGGATCCGGTGACAACGGTGCTTGAGCGTCGCTCCCTTCTCGAAGGCGTTGCTGTTAAGAGCATCATCGTCCATATGATGTCATGAGATGGTTGGTGCGGATATGATCATTGTTGTAGTTTGCCGATTCCTGATCTAATTGTTAGGGTTTTATTTTTTATTTTTGTCTACACATAGCTTCGGTCTTATATGACCGCTATTTGTCGGTGAGCATAAGCTAGCCTTGACTTTTTTGTTCGAATCAAATTTGTTGGTTCTGAGTTTTCCACCAATATACGAGCCATCGTTGCCTTCATGGTTATAGGTGGGGGTAGCTTGGGCTTCAAGCCTGGGATCAAGCATGCAAACCCGTCGGACGATATTCGAGAGGAATGAAGCAAGAACTTCATGTGCTTGTTCTCTTGGGCCTTTTTTTGCCCAATAGCATGAGTAACCACTCGCTCAGTCACTACATAATACAGCCTCCGTTCCTAAATATTTGTCTTTTTAGAGATTTCAAATGGACTACCATACACGGATGTATATAGACATATTTTAGAGTGTAGATTCACTCATTTTGTTCCTATGTAATCACTTGTTGAAATCTTTAGAAAAACAAATATTTAAAGACGAAGGGAGTATGTGTGTTATTTTAATACGTGCATTGCACGTGCATGATTACTAGTGCATGTACAAGGAGTCCAATACATGCATGTGCATGCAAATGATACATACACTAGCACGTTCAATCAAGGTGTGTATCAATTTGGTTGTTTCTTTTGGTTGCCACGTCCAAAAGTAGTCCAAGTTGTACACGCACTTGAGTACTACTTTCTTGAGATTAACCGAAGAATCCTAAGCTGCTACTAGAGGCGCTCCAAGTATTCAGTCAACTTGTTAGGCAAGTTTCTAGAGGTCGAATAATATATAAAGTCAGGTCTGGTCATTTGGTCATTGTAATAGACAGGTTAAACAATATGTGTATCGAATATTAAGCGGCCCTCTTTAGGTGCCGTCTTTAGTTATTTTGTGTGAATTTTCTACTTGAAAGTTGAACTTGGCTCGAGGTTCGCCGTTACCGGCTGGTTACATCTATTTTGGCGGGAGGTTTCTCGTGTGATGAGGGGTTGTCTGTTGGTCGTCGTTGCCTCTACTTTAGGTTACACACATTGCTCATGTAGTTGGAAGTATTTTTTATCGATGGATATTGGAGGAGTTCGTTGCATCGCCAAAAATCAGATAGAGAGTTCTACCAGCAGTTTCGTAGGAACAAATTCACATCTTGCTACCGAATGCTTCACCTGATACATTGATCTAAGGGAAACGTTGCATACCGGCGGACCGGCCGAAGCTTCGGCCGGTCATGCACGCACCGCTCGATCGTGTAGCCATCCCGCTCAGCATCTCCCAGATCCATGTTTGCATGGTTGGTTTTCCCTTTCTCAGCCCATCACGTGCCCTTGGCCCATCACGGCCGCTCGTTCAGTCTTCAGCCCTTTCTCTTATCTTCTTTCACACAAAGAGCCCACCTGATTCTTGAAAAAAAATGAGGAGCACACACAGGTGGTCTTCGATACTTTATCTTCACCAACTGCTCACTGAAGCTCCGAGGTGGGTTGGGGAAAGAGCTGCTACCACAGACTGCATTCGTTTGTCCGCTATGTTGTAACCGTGGTGACCATGGCCATGCCCACACCATCACGGTTCTGCGAGCTCAAGGGCAGGCGAGGGTGCTGCATGGTTCGACCGTGGTGATTGCATGCTGGAACCAACGTCGCGGTGTGCTGGAACCGGCGACAGTTTTTGCACCGTCGACTCACGGTGGAGCTACGACGCGACGACGGGGACAAGAGTTTCTGTTGCAACCGTCGTTGAATTTTTCTACAACCGACGTGAAAATTTGTTACATAAATTCATGGCAGAGATGCAACCCGAGACAACGGCAACGGCAATTTTTGTTGCAACCACCGTTGTCTTTTGCTACAACCAGCGAGTTTTTTTTACATCCATTTTTATGGTGATGACTGGTGGCAATCGTTCATGCAACCCTGTGCAGCAAGCGTCGGTGATGGAAAAAAGCTTCAACCGACACCAAAAAGAAAACTTCAACCGACAAAAAAAAGCTTCAACGAGTGCGAGTGGTGACGCTGAGAGCCGCGGCCGGCGACACGGGTGGTGCTGCGATGGACGTGCTACGGCGGCGGCATGGTGGTGCTGCAATTTTGTTGCGACGAGTTTCTTTTGCTGGAACCAGTATAAGTGGTACTGCTACAACAATGATTTGATGCAACCGTGTTCACTTTTTGCTACCACGGTGACGGCAATTTGCTACATCCATCCACGGCCCATGACGGAGCTATGACCCATGACGACGGAGATGACTTTTTTGCTGCAATCATCGTCAATTGTTGCTACAACCGGCGAGGATTTTTGCTACATCCATTCATGATAGAGATACGACCCGGCCGGGATGGCGAACGATGCCTCATTTTGCTATAAACCATCACCGGCATCGACCCTGTGCTACAACCGCGTTGCTTTTTTGCTTCAATCGGCATCACAATTTGCTACAGCCGGTGTCTCCATTTGCTACAACCGGTGTGGCATTTTTTGCTACATTGCACAAGCCGATGTCGGAATTTTGCTACAATCGTGTCAGGCCATGCTACAACCAGCGTTTCAAATTGCTACAGCCGGTGGCAGTGCAAGCGGCAACCGGCATCGCGACTCAACGGCGAAGATGATTTTTTGCTAGAACCGTTGCTTGATTTTGCTGGAACGGGCGCTCATTTTTTGCTGGAACCTATGATCGGGATGTTACGACTGTGAGATGTGACCGATAAGCATGAGCTGTGGCATCAGCCGTGATCGACGACGAGCACGCCGGCAAGCTGCTACCGGCCATGGAGTTTTGCTGGAACCGGCTGCTTGGCATGCTGGAAACGGCTAAGCGGCAAGCTGCAACCATGATGATGTTCTCGACTGCGGCGGTGCCTACGCGAACAGTAGGGATGCTAGCACCACGTGTTTGTGGAGCTGCAATCGAGTTCGTGTTTTGCCGGAATCAAGTCTTGTGGACGCTACAATGGTGACCACGGCGTTTTGCAACAACGGGCGCAGCGAGCTAGATTCCTACAAAGCAGGATGTTGCGACCATGCCTGCGGCGTGCTAGAACCTTATCCATGTGATGCTACAAGGGCCTCCGCAGCGAGCTGCAATGATGGCGACGGTGAGACTAGTTTTTCTCTGGATGTGGGGGTAGATGCTACAACGGTGTCGATGGCGAGCTGGAACCGCGTCTGCGAGATGCTACAATGGTGACCGTGAAAGAGTTCAAAGCTTCGACCATGGGGGAGTCGCTGGGCTGCCGCCGGTGAGTTAGTCGGCGCTGCAATAGAAGCATGCATAGGATATAGGAGGGAGGAGGTGGTGCAGGGGCACAGGAGATGGACACGGGGGAGACGGGGGGAGCAGAAGTGGAGACTGTTGGGGAACGTAGTAATTTCAAAAAAATTCCTACGCACACGCAAGATCATGGTGATGCATAGCAACAAGAGGGGAGAGTGTTGTCCACGTACCCTCGTAGACCGAAAGCGGAAGCGTTAGCACAACGCGGTCGATGTAGTCGTACGTCTTCACGATCCGGCCGATGAACTACCGAACGCACGGCACCTCCGAGTTCAGCACACGTTCAGCCCGATGACATCCCTCTAACTCCGATCCAGCCGAGTGTTGAGGGAGAGTTTCGTCAGCACGACAGCGTGTTGATGATGTTGATGTTCTACCGACGCAGGGCTTCGCCTAAGCACCACTACAGTATTATCGAGGTGGACTATGCACTAGTGCAGAATCGGGCAATAGCACCGGTTCGTAAGGCCATTTAGTGCCGGTTCCATAACCGGCACTAAAGTGTGGGCACTAAAGGCCCCCCTTTAATACCGGTTCAGCACGAACCGGTGCTAAAGGGAAACCACGTGGCACGAGCCAGCTCCGGGGGCCGGGAGCCCTTTAGTACCGGTTGGTAACACCAACCGGTACTAAATGTTTGTGGGTTTTTGTTTTATTTTGTATTTTTTAATTAAATTTGTGTTATCAATTTAATTTAGGATTGTTTTACGTTATAATGAGTTGTAGTCGTCATCATCATCATCATCATCATCATCATCATCATCGCATATTAATAAATAAATAAACTCTAGCTAGCTAAAAATCATCGTAGTCCTCTAATTATCACTATTTAATCATCATAGTCATTACCGCTAGCTATCTAATCATCACCAACACTGGCTAGCTTAAAGAGGAAACATTCACTTTGTAACAGAAGCAAAGATATCATCGAGTTCAACATAATCATCACCAACATCAAAGTTCAGGACATGGACATGAGACACTAATTAAGAGCATGAACTAGTGCTGCTCCCTCTCAAGTAGAATAGCATAGAACATGTACAGCTCTCCTGATTCATCATACGGGAGCATGTAGATGAATCTGTCTCCTAATCTTGGGTTGCACTTCTCCTTGCTGCCCCCTAGTACTTCTCTGCGATCGTTAACAATTTTGCTCCAATCTTTCACTATTAAGCATTCTTCGCTTTCAGAAATCCTGAATGCACTCATGTGCAATGTAGGATATCTTGGCCGTAAGCTAACCATTGACATGTCACCTTTAGTCTCGACCCACTGAGGCACAACTGTCATCGGAAGTCCCTGTTGAAGAACATCGCATAATTAATATACTAAGCAATGAAAGTTTAGCTTCAAAAATAATGTATGCAAAAGATGCACTAATTAAGTGTTGGATTTCGTAGTAATTTCAAAAAATTTCCTACGCTCACGCAAGATCATAGTGATGGATAGCAACGAGAGGGGAAGAGTGTGATCTACGTACCCTTGTAGATCGACAACGGAAGCGTTTGGTTGATGTAGTCGTACGTCTCCACGGCCCGACCGATCAAGCACCGAAACTACGGCACCTCCGAGTTCTAGCACACGTTCAGCTCGATGACGATCCCCGGACTCCGATCCAGCAAAGTGTCGGGGAAGAGTTCCGTCAGCACGACGGCGTGGTGACGATCTTGATGTACTACTGCTGCAGGGCTTCGCCTAAGCACTGCTACAATATTATCGAGGACTATGGTGGAAGGGGGCACCACACACGGTTAAGAATATGATCACGTGGATCAACTTGTGTTTTTCTGGGGTGCCCCTGCCTCCATATATAAAGGCTCAAGGGGGGGGGGTGCGGCCGGCCTAGGAGAGGCGCGCCAGGAGGA
>NW_021216475.1:17548-18151 GCF_002162155.2 Triticum dicoccoides
CCCCCCCCCCCCAATCCTAGTTGGAATAGGATTCGCGGAGGGTGGAAAAGAGAGAGGGGGGCCGGCCCCCTCTCCTTGTCCTATTCGGACCAAGGGAGGGGAGGGGCGCGCGGCCCATCTTGGGCTGCCCCTTCTCTTTTCCACTAAGGCCCACTTAGGCCCATATAGCTCCCGGGGGGTTCCGGTAACCTCCCGGCACTCCGGTAAAATCCTGATTTCACCCGGAACACTTCCGATATCCAAACATAGGCTTCCAATATATCAATCTTTATGTCTCGACCATTTCGAGACTCCTCGTCATGTCCGTGATCACATCCGGGACTCCGAACAACCTTCGGTACATCAAAATGCATAAACTCATAATATAACTGTCACCGTAACCTTAAGCGTGCGGACCCTACGGGTTCGAGAACAATGTAGACATGACCGAGACACGTCTCCGGTCAATAACCAATAGCGGAACCTGGATGCTCATATTGGCTCCTACATATTCTACGAAGATCTTTTATCGGTCAGACCGCATAACAACATACGTTGTTCCCTTTGTCATCGGTATGTTACTTGCCCGAGATTCGATCGTTGGTATCCCATACCTAGTTCAAT
>NW_021216475.1:18161-22630 GCF_002162155.2 Triticum dicoccoides
TTGTCCTATTCGGACCAAGGGAGGGGAGGGGCGCGCGGCCCATCTTGGGCTGCCCCTTCTCTTTTCCACTAAGGCCCACTTAGGCCCATATAGCTCCCGGGGGGTTCCGGTAACCTCCCGGCACTCCGGTAAAATCCTGATTTCACCCGGAACACTTCCGATATCCAAACATAGGCTTCCAATATATCAATCTTTATGTCTTGACTATTTCGAGACTCCTCGTCATGTCCGTGATCACATCCGGGACTCCGAACAACCTTCGGTACATCAAAATGCATAAACTCATAATATAACTGTCACCGTAACCTTAAGCGTGCGGACCCTACGGGTTCGAGAACAATGTAGACATGACCGAGACACGTCTCCGGTCAATAACCAATAGCGGAACCTGGATGCTCATATTGGCTCCTACATATTCTACGAAGATCTTTTATCGGTCAGACCGCATAACAACATACGTTGTTCCCTTTGTCATCGGTATGTTACTTGCCCGAGATTCGATCGTTGGTATCCCATACCTAGTTCAATCTCGTCACCGGCAAGTCTCTTTACTCGTTCTGTAATACATCATCCCGCAACTAACTCATTAGTTGCAATGCTTGCAAGGCTTTAAGTGATGTGCATTACCGAGAGGGCCCAGAGATACCTCTCCGATAATCGGAGTGACAAATCCTAATCTCGAAATACGCCAACCCAACATGTACCTTTGGAGACACCTGTAGAGATCCTTTATAATCACCCAGTTACGTTGTGACGTTTGGTAGCACACAAAGTGTTCCTCTGGCAAACGGGAGTTGCATAATCTCATAGTCATAGGAACATGTATAAGTCATGAAGAAAGCAATAGCAACATACTAAACGATCGGGTGCTAAGCTAATGGAATGGGTCATGTCAATCAGATCATTCAACTAATGATGTGATCATGTTAATCAAATGACAACTCTTTGTCCATGGTTAGGAAACATAACCATATTTGATTAACAAGCTAGTCTAGTAGAGGCATACTAGTGACACTCTGTTTGTCTATGTATTCACACATGTATTATGTTTCCGGTTAATACAATTCTAGCATGAATAATAAACTTTTATCATGATATAAGGAAATAAATATTAACTTTATTATTGCCTCTAGGGCATATTTCCTTCATTAAGGACAAATAGTTAAAATCTTACCATCTTTCGATTATAGATGTGACCGTAGTTCAATACGATCACCATTGGTCGCACGTTTTGAGTACTAACATTTCTAAGTTCAGGAATTTTTTTTGTCTTGACAGTATTAAGATCCTTAAGCCATGAAACATAATGACTTATCTCCTTGCAGTTTAGTTAAGCCCCGGGGCAGTAGTAGGTCATGTCTACCAAGCGCCTGACATGTTTGCTTGAACCGAAATAAGCTGACAATACAAATTAGTTGTCAACTATTTTTGAATAAACTGTATCAAAGACATAAACATATGCATGCATGGTTGAGAAAAACTCACATAATGGTAGAACTGGAGGAGTTTGCACATCGACCAAGATGTCTATATTACCTTCAATATCATCTTCCGGACGAATATCAAAGGTGACAACCATACCAGGCTCAAATGCATAAGCCTTGCATAGTGCTTGCCAAGTTTTGCATTCAAAATAGGTGTATGTGTCTTCATTATATAATTTGACGTTGAAAGTATACCCATGCTCCGTCTTCACACTACTAGGAAAAGGGCTATAGATGGGATTGACACTAATGGCGCACCAGAAAGATGGTGCGCCATTAGTATATACTAATGGCGCACCACAATCTGATGCGCCATTAGAGTTTAAACTACTAATGGCGCACCATGCTACGGGTGCGCCATTAGTATCAATTTTTTTTCACTAGTGCGCCTGTCCAAACATACTAATGGCGCATCCGGGCAAAGTGCGCCATTAGTAGTTGTAACTACTAATGGCGCACCAGGCAGCAGGTGCGCCATTAGTATAGAATTTTTTTTTGAACTAGTGCGCCTATCCAAACATACTAATGGCGCATCCTGCCCAAGTGCGCCATTAGTAGTTGTAACTATTAATGGCGCACCAGGCAGTGGGTGCGCCATTAGTATAGAATTTTTTTTTGAACTAGTGCGCCTATCCAAACATACTAATGGCGCATCCTGCTTAAGTGCGCCATTAGTAGTTGTAACTACTAATGGCGCACCATGCAAGAGGTGCGCCATTAGTAAGTGGGCAGCAACAAGATATTTGGGACAGCCTCTCCTACCAACACACTCACTTTCTCCCCACTTCATTCTCTCCACCTCCTCCTTGTCTCGGGTGCCTCCTCTTTTTCACCTCATTTCCACCATAGATTCATTCAAATTAAGTGGTTAAATTACCTTGTTTTAATAGGTAAGTAAGGGGGGAAGCTATATTTAGGTTGTTCTCCTTACAACAATGTGCACATGCACTTTTTACGGCCTAGCTAGATCTGTGTATGTTCGTGGTGTTGCATATGTTTGTGGTGTTGCATATGTGTTTGTGTTTGGAGGTGTACCGGTATTTGATATGCGATAGTTGCCAATATTTTGCCGGAATGTTGATTCATTTCCGTTTCGGCGAGAATTTTGGCATTAAGCATTCTTTTTTGTCCTATTTTTAGGGAAAGTCATGCCAAATTTTTGTTTGGTTCTAAAATATCGTTTTGCTCTACCCCGCAGGCGACCATGGTCCGCACGATGACCGAAGGCATCGTGAATAGGTTTTTGAGGTCCGCGAAGGCCGAGATGCTTCAAAAGAACGAGACGGAGATAAGATGTCCGTGTCGAAGATGCAAGCTGAATAGCCTTATTGCGGACCCGGATTCCGGGCAGGTGTGGGACCACCTGCTGTTGCGTGGTTTCATGGATGGCTATCGGTGGCAAGGTGATGAAGATGACTACGAAGTCGTCCATGCGGGCCGGGCAAGAAATGAGGAAGGGCAGCAAGACAACCACCGCGGCTCGGGCGGGCGAGAAGACGAAGAATCCCCAGGAGATGATCACGACTGTGATGCTGTACACAGTCATAATGTAGAAGATGCAGGACATGATGATGAGGAAGATGCCGGAACAGGCGACGGGCATGATCATGAAGATGATGATGCCGGCGGAGCAGACGACGCTGGACCATCGATGGGCTGGGTGCAGGACCCTGATATTCAAGAGCTGCTTCTCAAGCAGACGGATAACGCAAGAGCTGCCGCCCGAGAGAAAGCCAAGATGGATCAACTTGAGTTAGACGCGGTTACTCCATTGTATGAAGGATGCAGGCCCGAGGATACTCGCCTGAAAGTAATGCTCATGGCCCTGGAGATGAAGGTAAAACACAAAATGACCGATGCATGCTTCGACGAGAACATGTCATTCTGGCACGAACGTCTTCCCAAGGGGAACAAGTGCCCGACCAGTTTGGAGGAGGCGAAGAAAATCGTGTGTCCTCTGGATTTACCGCACGTGAAATACCATGTGTGCATGAACAATTGCATCATTTATCGGGACGAGCACGCGGAGTCTACAATATGTCCGGTGTGCGGTGTCACTCGATACAAGAAGAGGAAGAAAGCTCCTCGAAAAGTGGTGTGGTACTTTCCGATCACTCCTCGTCTGCAGCGGTATTTTGCGGATCCTAAGGTAGCAAAGCTCCTGCGTTGGCACGCGGATAGGGAGGAGAAGAAGCGAGAAGATGACGCAAATGATTCGGAGATAGATAAAAAAGACAAGATGCTGAGTCACCCTAAGGATGCGAGCCAGTGGCAAGCATTGAACTTCGAATACCCAGAATTTGGGAACGATCCAAGGAACATCGTGCTGGGCGCGAGCACCGATGGAGTCAATCCGTTTGGCAGCCAGAGAAGCACACATAGCACCTGGCCTGTGTTTGTGTGGATGTACAACCTTCCCCCCTGGTTGTGCATGAAGAGGAAGTACATTCACATGAGTATGATAATTGAAGGGCCGAAACAACCAGGGAACGACATCAATCTGTATCTGGGGCTGCTGAAAGAGGAGCTTGACACGCTGTGGAAAACGCCAGCCAATACGTGGGACGCTGCAGAGAAAGAATATTTCCCTATGAGAGCCGCACTGCTCACGACGGTGCACGACTATCTCGGTTACGGATATTTTGCGGGGCAGGTAGTCCACGGATTTTCTGGATGCGTAAGGTGCATGGATGACACAACGTATCGCCAGCTAGATAGAGATCCCGGGTCTTCGAAAACCGTGTTCATGGGACATCGAAGGTGGCTTCGCGACGATGACCCGTGGAGGAAACGCAAGGATCTGTTCGATGGTGAAACCGAACCCCGAAAACGCCCGTGTACGAGGAGCGGCGAGGAAATAGACAAGCTGTTGAAAAATTGGAAAGACTGCCCACTGCTGGGAAAGAAGCAAAAGGCGCCAGAGCCGGGAAAGAAGCGAAAGGCGCCAGAGCCGCTGCTGAAGGTATGGAAAACGAGGTCTGTTTT
>NW_021216476.1:0-4505 GCF_002162155.2 Triticum dicoccoides
CTCATTCTTGACCTGTACGTCATGAATTCCAAGGCCACCTTGGTCTTTTGGTCTACAAACCACACTCCATTTGGCCAGTCTGTATTTTTCCTTTTCCCCATCTCCTTGCCAAAAGAATCTGGATCTAAAATAGTCCAATCTTTGCAAGACCCCTTTTGGTAGTTGGAAGAAAGAAAGCATATAGAGAACCATATTTGTGAGGACGGAGTTAATCAAAACCAACCGTCCCCCAACCGAGAGCATCTTTCCTTTCCAACTGCTCAACCGTTTTTCTAGACGCTCCTCTACATGCTTCCACTCCGCAATAGTGAGACACCGAAAGTGAATCGGTATTCCCAAATACCTCACCGGGAATTGGCCATGCGTGCAACCAAATAGGTTAGCATAATCGCCCGCCGACTCAACGGCTGCTCCGAAGCAGAACAGTTAACCGAAAGTGCAAATTGTCCTTTTTCCACATCATTGCTAAACTCAAACACTCTGACTGGTGCTTTCCTAGTAACATACCCGTGCAATGCCACAGAATATTCAGTCAACGAGAGAAGTTTTTTCTTAAGCCCTAAACTGTACAACAAATCGGGAACGCAACCTATTCCAGTTGTAGGAAACATGACGATTACAAGATTAAAACTTTCAAACTATCCAACCTTTAAAGCAGTCAATATGCTTCTTCTTGATTCTTTAAGGAATCAGATCCAGATACTCTTGGAAGAGATGTTTCCATGTTTGAAATGTAGGATCTACTCCTCTCAAAAAATTGACATCTCGGTGCATTGAGATATTCCAACAAGTAAGGATAACTATATCCATAGAAATCTAAGTAGTTCAAGAGCCAGTACAGTATCATCATAAAAGTACCCTCAGCACATTTTGGAATTAAGAAGTACCAACACCTTATAGCAAAATCACAATCCCATAGAAGGTGGAGCAAAGTTTCTTCAGTGTGATAAGAACAGAGGCAACAGCAATAATCAGACGTAACAGACCCTTTCCCGCTGAGCAATGATCTTGTGTTTGTTCCGTCATTTACTGCCAACCAGTAGAATTTTTTTTTGTTTATGACTACTTGCAATACTCCAAATGGTGTTAGAAATGATATGATCTTTAAACGGAAAAAAATTAACAACGTTTTGCAGGTTATCTTCGGAACCACTGCTTAGATCCGTACATGGTCGTTACTCACACATGCGGACTCCAGAGAGCTTTTGGTTACTGGGTGCAACTAATGGAAGACGGTAGCCCGAGTTACCTTCAACCGATTTGGATGGCGAGCAAAGAATACACTAGGGTTTATTCATCGTAGCATATTTTTCTCCGTCAGTGGCATATATATTTTTTACTTAACTGTTATTTTTTGGCTCTATTTGTGAGCCGAGCCGGCACTGGACCTAGGATCTTGTTTCCGTACTTTGATTTAATAAGTTGCCTGCATGTACCACTCCAGTGCAGAGGCCGGGGGCTATTCTCCTTCTCAAGAAACAAAAACGGTGTTAGAAATCAAAGGACTTCTGAAGCTGCTAGTTCTTTGTACATCTTAATCTAGTAGTACTCTTTCAGATTATTAGTGCAGAGTTTCTCAAGTAGATGGACGTTTGAAGCTCCAAAAGCTGGATAAAGCTTGACTAGGCAGAGGTCTGTGAAAGAGAGCAATTATGTCCAAGAACTCCTTACACGTGACACAGTAAGTAAATCATTGATGGCAAAAGAACGAAGTTTTAGGAAATTTGAGTATCAATGGTGCATCAACACATTTGTCATGCCAAAATGGAATTGTGCTGCCATTTCCTGTTTTGCAGGCTGCAGAAGCTCGAAAAAAAGGCAAGAGTTTCAGAATGTCTTTCCACTAGAAGGATCGTTCCGATATATCTGGGGGTGGTGCCGAACCACAGTTACTCTTCCCATATCACTTCCACCCAAGGCAGATCTTCTTTGTCAAAGAACTTATGCAAATATTTGATAAGAAGAGCCTTACGTATCTAATGGTAGCCATAGTAGGCGTCCAAGAACCACATGGGCTTGTAACCCGCGGTTGCATCTAGCACTTGGTAAATGCGAGCCAGAGGGAACGTGTCTTTTCGCCACGCTTTGTTTAGGTTGGTGCAGTCAACGCACAAATGCCAGGACATGTTCTTCTTCTATAAGTGTTGGGGCGCCATCGGTGTTTGGGCGTTGTTTCCCATGTTGCAAGGAGGCGATGTTGTACAGGCCCCATAACAACCGCATGCAAGCTATGGTGGGGCAACTGGCATCAGCGACCATAGCCGTTGCGACCCCGGTATCACAACTAGCGCAACTTCTGCAAACCATGCTATAGCACCTCTGTTGATGCAAAGTTGGAGATGACGCCACGATCGGGATCATCCCTGATGTGAACCCCCTTGACTAAGCAATGTTGTTGTTGCAAGCATTTAAATGATAGCGATGCCATGCCGCAATCTCCCTTGTGGGATTATCGCCTTTGCTGCAAGCCAAATGTGCAATGATACACAACCGAGCCAATGTTGTGGAGTTCGTCCATGAAGCTGCGAATGGTTGGCAGGCTGCCTGACAGTCGGTGCCATAGTTGCATGTCTATCACCACGTTGCCGATGTTGTGAGTGGCGACACTCTGCCAGAGTTGCTGCAATGCCTCATCTTACGAGCAGCGATGCACAGTCGGCGTCATAGTGGTCTATGTTGCCTGGTAACTGCAAGTTATGCAATGTGATTGACGCGGTACAACAGGGTTTTGCGTCTGTGGGAGACGATCTGCTAGCTCGGTGAGGGATAACGCATGTGATTGTGTTGCAACGATGCAAGGAGAGACGTAGGCGGATGTGTGGCTATGACCGTTTGGGAGAACTGCATGAGGAGGACGATGGTGGGGGATGTTGCGTTGATCCATTCGACCGACATGCAACACAAGATCTTATAGTTCACGAGCCGACTAATTTCCTGGTCGATGTCTAGCAGGCGCCTTTTTCTAATGATATTGATTAGGTATTCTAGGCATTGATAATTTTCCAATAATCTTTGTCAAAATTGACAAAGTTTAACTTTGATGAAAGTCTTCTAAGCACTATATCAGAGGACGGAGGGAGTACTTTTATGCAGACCAATTTGATGTAATTAATAAGTATTACACTTACCTATCTGTGATTATTTGTATTAAAAAAGTGAACTAGTGATCTTCTAACTGTCAGTCAAATACTTGATGTAATCAAACTAAATATGTGAAGTAATTCGGAACCTAGTGTGTAGCTAATAGGTCATGTACCTATTATATAATGTCACTTTCAATAATTATGTCGCAATTGAATTATTGAGAAACGACACTTAATTAGAAGGCACTTTGGTTGGTTACCTATCACAAGCGGCCAGTACTATTCTAAGTACCTGCCAAAAACTTAACGTACAAGGATAATAAGAAGGCACATTGGTTGGTTACCAATCACAAGCGGTCAGTACTATCTAACTACCTGCCAACAAATAACGGACAAGGATATTAAGAAGGTACTAGTTAAGAGTTGACTAGTTAACACAAATTGCAAATTTTCCTTTTTCCTCACCATCGCCTAACTCAAACACTGTGACTGGTGCTTTACTAGTAACATACCCGTGAAATGCCACTGAATATTCTTTCAAAGAGAGTAGTTTTCTTTGAAGCCCTAAACCATAGAACAAATCGGGAATTCAAACTATTCCATTTGTAGGAAACATGATGAATACAAAATTAAAACTTTAAAACTATCCAACCTTTTGTCGGTGCAACAAACCCTGGGTCCGTTGCCCAGACTGCGCACAGACCCAAGCACAAAGATTGCAGCACCAAGATCGAACCAAGCAAGAAGGACCAATCCATCAAAGGGTCCAAGTGCTGATAAAGAAGATCAAGATGAGGAAGAGAAGAAAGATACCGCAAAGGGAAGAACCTCCGTTGCCGGGCTGGCGAGCCTGGCAAGGTTGGGTTTGCCTTGGAAGCATACTTCCAGATCATCCCGGCAGGCCCTACCGAGGTTTGCTGAGTCAAGCCACTCGACCGCTCCACCTCAGAAGGGACGCAAGTCACAGATCAGTGCGGTGTCAAGCCCCAAGATGACTAAGTGGCTGCTTTTCACCACATGGCAGCCACTTCCTACAGCAAACACCTCCATATGACACCCGTTGTGAGACGTGTCAAGCAAGTAGGCGCAAAGCTGGCGAAACAGCCCGGCAAGGGCTTCCGGCACGCTGTGATGTGACACTCGACGACGCATTTAATGCGCTCTGTCAGCCTGCAGAGTTACGTATGATAACACTGTTTGCTATCTAATCAGTATGTAAAAACTGATTTGCCACTGTGGTGACCCCTTAACCTATAAAAGGAGGCCCATGGCAACCGTAGAAAGGATTCGCGAGGTTGGCAAGTTCGGCCCCTCACATACCCATACGTGCGTGGCCACTTCCGCTCCAAGGCAACCCTATCGGGCAAGTGCGCTACATCCACCACCACCTTTTCCACCAAAAATCCACCAAAGCAGGTGTAG
>NW_021216477.1:0-989 GCF_002162155.2 Triticum dicoccoides
CTTGTACGACCTAGATTTAGTTTTAGGCTGCCTTGGGACGTCCTCCCACCTCCTTGGCCGCCACCCCTTGCTCCTATATAAGTAGATCCATCTAGTAGCTTTTCCTTGGGATTTGTTTAGTTAAAAGTTAGCCAACGCAACTTCGTGTACTTCGTTTGTGTCCAACGACCAGACCAAGACCGCTTACGGATCCCCACCATTATCAATACCTCATATATATTTGCAATATTCAGATTGCTTTATCATATTCTTGCTCGTTCTTCGATTGCTTGCAGGAATAGACCTTCGTGGTCAGGCTGACCGTGCTTCCGGCATCGTCAGTAACCTCAGGAGATTGGTTTAGCGATTGCTAAGGCGCAACGTCGTGCACGTTTGTAGTCGGATCGTCAAAGTCGTCTCCACCAAATCGATAGTTATCATCTCATCGAAAGATCGGGACACCCTCGCCTCTATCACTAGTAGTTATAGGAACATTATTTTTGGGTTTTTTTTTCTTGTTCTACTAATCATGACAGGATCCAGAGTCAATTCATGGGCTTTGTCGATCGCGTGAGACGTGCCACCACCTTTGCAAATACCACAACCGTCACGAGAGGTGCACAAACATCCAAATGCACATGATCAGGTTAATGTATCTATACCACCATTTAATGGCCATTTTAAACCTGCTTTATATATTGAATGGGAGTTCGACATAAAAAATATATTTGCTTCCCATAATTTCAATGAACATAAAAAGGTTAAGGTTGCGGTTGGTTCTTTCACTGGTTATGCTTTGGTTTGGTGGAGTGAATATTGTCGGTTACACCCTGATTATATACCTACTACTTGGGATGATTTGAAACTTGCCATGCGACATACTTTCGTCCCTGCTTATTATACTCGTGACATGATTAAGAAGTTGCAACAGTTAAAACAAGGTAGTGAAACTGTAACAAAATATTATGATGATTTACAAACTACCTTGTTGCATTCCTCTTTAGAAGAAA
>NW_021216478.1:0-786 GCF_002162155.2 Triticum dicoccoides
ACACGTAAACGCACTACGGGGTTCGTCAATCGTTGAAATCACTCCGGGACCGCAAAACAGTGAGTAATAGTCCAAGAAGTGGGCCAGAATCGGCCAAAACTGTGAGTGTTGATGACCGACATGGAAATGCACCTTGGGGTTCAACAACTATGGAAATCGCTTCGGGACCCCAAAACGGTGAGTAATAGTCAATGAAACGGGCCAGAATCGGCCAAAACCGCGAGTGCTAAAGACCGACACGTAAACACACCACGGGGTTCGTCAATCGTTGAAATCACTCTGGGACCCCAAAACTGTGACTTATACTCCAAGAAGCGGGCCACAATCGGCCAAAACTGTGAGTGTTGATGACCGACACGTAAACGTCAACAACTATGGAAATCACTCCGGGACCCCAAAAAGGTGAGTAATAGCCCATGAAACGGGCCAGAATCGGCCAAAACCACGAGTGTTGGCGACTAACACGTAAAGGCACCACGGGGTTCGTCAATCGTTGAAATCACTCCGGGACCCCAAAACAGTGATTAATAGTACAAGAAGCGGTTCAGAAACGGCCAAAACTATGAGTGTTGATGACCGACACATAAACGCACCTTGGGGTTCAACAACTATGGAAATCACTCCGGGAACCTAAAACGGTAAGCAATACTCCATGAATAGGGCCAGAATCAGTCAAAACCGCGAGTGCTGATGACCGACACGTAAACGCACCACGGGGTTCGTCAATCGTTGAAATCATTCCAGGAGCCCAAAACGGTGAGTAATAGTCCAAGAAGCGGGCCAGAA
>NW_021216479.1:0-1467 GCF_002162155.2 Triticum dicoccoides
ATAGATTCTTCGTACCAGGCGGCAAGCCTGGTAAGCTATCAAACAAAACAAAAACATAAATTCTTCATACTTTTTTTTTGCGGGGGGAGATTCTTCATACTTCATTGTCGAGACCATATATAGCAGTTACCCGTAAGAACATCCAAAATGATACTAGTCATATAGAGAAAGTGCTACTACCAAGAACACAAGATAACAAGACAGGTGCTGAGGTGCAGGAAACCAAGAGTCCTACATCCCTGTGATGAACGGATGCTCCTTGTTGGCATCATCTTCTTCTTGCATCAAAAAGAAGGGCATCTTCTTCTTGCATCGAAAAGAAAGGAAATGGAATAATGCTCTCCTGCAAAGAATGCAGAGTAATATCCAAGTCGCCGACACGATCTTCCCCCTCCTTGTCGCATTTCACTACCACATCTCTCAACAACTGGCGGTTAATTTGATAGTGCAACAGCTGGCAGCGAGGTAACTTGATGAGCAACTCACGCTCGTTGAGTACGACCATTCTACATGCAAAATGAGGCTCCAACTTCCCTAAAACCTGAGAAGAAGTGTCTAACGGCGTCCAGGCAGGAATCCGATACATTGTGGCCCAGGCCCCGGCCTCATAGTCTTGCATCACCAACACTTGTATATCAGTGCAGCTTGAGCCATCACGGCCTCGCGGGTACCGCACAAGGCCATCGCACCGTCCACCTCGAACAACAATGGGCATGGGCCTGGCTGGGCTGGACGGCGCATCCACCGGAATGTCTCCGCGGTTGTGTCAAAAGCTATTATGTCCTCTATCGCCGTGTCATTGGCTATTATGTCCTCTATCGCGGTGTCATTGCCGACATGTTCTTGGTCCAGCACTGGCACCAGCATCGCTACCATCCAGTGCAGGCTGCCACGGTGCAGAACCGGTGGTGGATCACCTTCATCTAAGAGCCCTAGAAGTAATACATATTCAATTGACGTCGGCGGCACCCGCGGCGACCGTCTCCAGATACACCTTGGCTCGCCAGCTGATCCCACCGTGAAGACGAAGTAGGTTGCAATGTTACCCTCATCGTAGTCATCTTCGAAGTTGTTCTCCCAATAAAGCACCCGGTATTCTCCGGATGGGTGGTGCCGGTAGAAACCTGCAATCTCGCTGCGCCAACACAATACTTCAAGCTGTGGCAGGCGAACACACTGGCGGGTGGCCGGATTGCACACGTAGAAGAGCATCTCGCGGTGCAGATTTGAGACGAGGAGGAGCCCGTCAAGGGCGGCGTGCAGAGTGAGGTGCTGTCCGTCGGGGACGGCGCACCGGATAACGCGGCAGACCTTGCCATTAGCGGCATCACGGCCGAAGGCGACGAGACGACGGGAGTCACGGGAGGCTACGACAGCGTTTATGATGGGGAGCGAGGGCTGGCGGCAGTGATGCGCGAGCTTGAAGTGGTTGGTGGAGGTGGCGCGGCGCCAGGACCTGCGGACGAC
>NW_021216480.1:0-1217 GCF_002162155.2 Triticum dicoccoides
TCGGGCGAGCGCGGGTTCGGAGTTCTGGTGCATGGCAGGTCCAGCTGGTGGTCGGGGTCATCTCCTGGGAGCAAACCGAGTGCTATGACGCGCCCAGGCACGAGCTACGGCGTCTGTAGCCACGACGGCGGCATGGCCGGCGGCGGTGAGCTTTCGGGCTCGTGGGGAACGGCGCTACGGCACGGAGGGAAGCATGCTGAGTTAGGGGAGAGGGTCAGTGACTCACGGCGATGACGAGGGGACGCTCGGCGAGGTCGGGGACGGTCCGGAGCCGGCGAATTTGACGAAGATGGCCGGCGGGTCCGAGGTAGAAGACGACGGCGATGGCGGCGATGCAGGGCTTCCGGAGGGCTGTGGATCGGTGGGGAGGAAGAGGGGGTCGAGGCGGGGCTTCTTGGCACGTCGGCGAGGCGAGGGGAGCACGGTGGCTGTGGCAATCGGCGTCGGTGGCGGCGGCTCCGTTCGGGCCCGAGGTGCGGAGCGAGAGGGAGAGCAGGAGAAGGGGATGAGCACGGGAGGGAGTTGAGAGCGGCCTGAGGGTTGCGTGGCGCTCGGGAGAGGCATCCAGACCCTCAGCGGCAAGCAGGAGCTGGCGAGGCGCGTGCTCGCGCGCGTCGGCCACGCGTGCTGTCCTTCTGGCGAGAGGAGAGGGATGACTGGCGTGGCCAGTCTGCTGGGCCGAACTGCTGGGCCAGCTGGTAAGTGGCCCAGGTAAGCCTCTCTCCCCTTTTTTTCTATTTTGTTTCTCTTTTCTATTTCTGTAGTTTTGTTTCTGATTTAGTTTATAGCCCTAATCATTTTAATAAATCCTGCAAATAATTGTGGCCATTAAATGAATTATTACAGAGGCCCTTAACTATTTTCAGAATTGTTGGAGCATTTAAAAATATTAATAGTATTTAAATGCCCCAATTCAAATACAATATGGATTATTCAAAAATCCATAATGGCCCAAAAATATTGGCATCATTTTTGGTAGAGGTTTTTCACCTTTGTCAAAAATCATGAACATTTTTGAAAGCCATTTGGACTTACTTGAAAGTATTTTAGGTGAACCTAGTGAATTCCTTTAATGCTAGGGTTTGAGCAATCCCCATTTCAAGTTCACTCAAAAGTTAAACATGATGCACACATGAGGTCTAGCCTAGTGCATACCAGAAGCTAGGGATGTGACAACTCACCCCCACTAAACAAGAATCTCGTCTCGAGATTCAAGC
>NW_021216481.1:0-2286 GCF_002162155.2 Triticum dicoccoides
GTATAGAAATTTTTAGTGAAAAAATTAGGTATAGAGATTCTTAGTAATAAAAATTAGGTATAATTTGATTGTAAAATGTAGGTTTTCTGAATAAAGTAGAACATATAGCTTATATGAATAGAATGTAGGTATTTTGAATAGAATGAAATATAAAATATAGGTAGAATGGAGGTTTTTTAATAGAAGTGATAGAAGGATAGATAGATGGATGGATAGATAGATGTTAGGGTTAGAACTAGGGTATTTTTAATATAAATTTTTAGTAAATATAACTAGTAATAGAAATTTTCTCATGATTGTTGCACTTTTGTTGATTGTTGATTTTCAAAAATGCTGATAAAAGGGATGCATAGATGCATTTTGCAGGGAAAATCTGAGTGGCCTATGTTTTGCCAGAGTGATGATTAATTTCCGTTTTGGCAAATTTCAGGCGCTCGATATGTCCTGTTTTAGCAAAGGTCATGCCAGATTTTTTTCATAAATTTTGGCATGACTTGTGCTAGAAAGTAAGAAATATCGAGTGCCCGTGATTTGCCGGAGCGGGAATTAATCAACATTCCAGCAGAACATAGGCCATTTTTTATGTCATTGCTCCATATATGTAACGGGTTGACTTTCAGTCTGTCGATGCTACTTCAGAGGGAGTGTCCACCATATACTGTCGAATATCACAGAGGAAGAATCCCGACTGTTGTCGTGGGGTCGCTTCCTCTTCCTTATACTCGTGATATACCTTGGTAATAATGCACGAGAGAAGGAGGGGAAGTGACCATCACCAACATTCGAATTAACTGTGAGGGAGTGCCCACCATATACTGTCAAAATATAAGAGAGGAAGAATCCCGACTATTGTCGTGGGGGTCGCTTCTCCTTCGTTCTCGAGTGTTAGACATTTTGGTGTAATGCACTTGGGAATGAAGGGAGGATCCACCATCACCGACGGTCGAATATATCAAAGAGTGAGTGCCCACCATATAACCACATGAGATGAGAGTATTCAAGAAAAGACTCGACAGACCGACAGTCAACCCGTGATGAATAATAATGATCTAATTTAGTTTTTGTAGTACATATATTGAATTTCAGAAGTTTAATCTTTCAATTATGAATATAGGAAATGTCTAACGATGATAACCCTGAGTGCGACTACTGTAGAGACGACCCGGGTCTGTGCGACAGGCCTCACCTAGAAGACAGTCGGCGCTTCACTATTAAGCTCGACGAGACCTTCGATGTTTGTACGATATGTGAAGACGACAAGTCTTTTTCGTAATCAAGCATGACTTCTACTTCTTCAACATGTAATTTCCGTTTTTTACAATTCGACTAGTGCATCCCTTGCCATACAAGACGTTATGTCTTGGAGAAGCTGGATTTCGAAGATCATAAGAATATGGAGACAAATAGAGTTCACCTCAGGACCCAACATTGTTATGCTTTTGCCGTAAAGCTATTGAATACGGTGAACTACTCCCATTTTGGTTGCTCGAATTGGATAGCACTATGCAAGGCATATGGTTTTCAGGAGGCTATGCATGTCACCTTTGATCTTGGTGATCCTGAAGATGACATTGATGAAGATAATATCGACATTTGGGTTGGTGTTGATACGCTTCTACTTCTACCTCTATATGAGTTTATGGAGGGAGTATTTTATATTGTTTATTTAAAAATAGTTGACAACTTATTTCCATTGACATCTTATTTCCACTGACAGCTCATTTCCATTCTTCAAGAAACTTACAGAAAGTAGTAGACAAAACCTACTACACTTATGGGTATGAGCTAAATTGCAAGGAGGTAAATCATTTTGTTTCATGGATTAAAGATATTGAGACTTTTAAGATGAGTCGTTATATTCCTCCAAGTTATTATCAATACGTGTCACTAGTCCACGTGTTGAACTACGTAACATCTATCGAGATATCATGGTAAGATTTTTCATATTATGTCACCAGTGCATCTTTTGCATACATTCTTTTGAAGCTAAAGTGTACATTTTGCTAAGTATGGTATCATGATGTTCTTCAACATAAACTCCTGGTGGATTATGTACCTCATCTTATGGAAATGAAAGGGGGCATGAACATTATCAGCTTACGGCCAAGTTGGCCTGCGTGTCATCGTAGTGCGTACATGATCTGTCAAAGAGATGATGTCATCACAAAGACTGGAGAAAAGTTTTGAATGATCGCTGGGAACTACTTGGGGCAACATCAAGCGCAACCCACAAATGAGAGATAGGTTCATCTGTATTCTCCATAATGGAGATTCAGGGGTTTACCT
>NW_021216482.1:0-2286 GCF_002162155.2 Triticum dicoccoides
GTATAGAAATTTTTAGTGAAAAAATTAGGTATAGAGATTCTTAGTAATAAAAATTAGGTATAATTTGATTGTAAAATGTAGGTTTTCTGAATAAAGTAGAACATATAGCTTATATGAATAGAATGTAGGTATTTTGAATAGAATGAAATATAAAATATAGGTAGAATGGAGGTTTTTTAATAGAAGTGATAGAAGGATAGATAGATGGATGGATAGATAGATGTTAGGGTTAGAACTAGGGTATTTTTAATATAAATTTTTAGTAAATATAACTAGTAATAGAAATTTTCTCATGATTGTTGCACTTTTGTTGATTGTTGATTTTCAAAAATGCTGATAAAAGGGATGCATAGATGCATTTTGCAGGGAAAATCTGAGTGGCCTATGTTTTGCCAGAGTGATGATTAATTTCCGTTTTGGCAAATTTCAGGCGCTCGATATGTCCTGTTTTAGCAAAGGTCATGCCAGATTTTTTTCATAAATTTTGGCATGACTTGTGCTAGAAAGTAAGAAATATCGAGTGCCCGTGATTTGCCGGAGCGGGAATTAATCAACATTCCAGCAGAACATAGGCCATTTTTTATGTCATTGCTCCATATATGTAACGGGTTGACTTTCAGTCTGTCGATGCTACTTCAGAGGGAGTGTCCACCATATACTGTCGAATATCACAGAGGAAGAATCCCGACTGTTGTCGTGGGGTCGCTTCCTCTTCCTTATACTCGTGATATACCTTGGTAATAATGCACGAGAGAAGGAGGGGAAGTGACCATCACCAACATTCGAATTAACTGTGAGGGAGTGCCCACCATATACTGTCAAAATATAAGAGAGGAAGAATCCCGACTATTGTCGTGGGGGTCGCTTCTCCTTCGTTCTCGAGTGTTAGACATTTTGGTGTAATGCACTTGGGAATGAAGGGAGGATCCACCATCACCGACGGTCGAATATATCAAAGAGTGAGTGCCCACCATATAACCACATGAGATGAGAGTATTCAAGAAAAGACTCGACAGACCGACAGTCAACCCGTGATGAATAATAATGATCTAATTTAGTTTTTGTAGTACATATATTGAATTTCAGAAGTTTAATCTTTCAATTATGAATATAGGAAATGTCTAACGATGATAACCCTGAGTGCGACTACTGTAGAGACGACCCGGGTCTGTGCGACAGGCCTCACCTAGAAGACAGTCGGCGCTTCACTATTAAGCTCGACGAGACCTTCGATGTTTGTACGATATGTGAAGACGACAAGTCTTTTTCGTAATCAAGCATGACTTCTACTTCTTCAACATGTAATTTCCGTTTTTTACAATTCGACTAGTGCATCCCTTGCCATACAAGACGTTATGTCTTGGAGAAGCTGGATTTCGAAGATCATAAGAATATGGAGACAAATAGAGTTCACCTCAGGACCCAACATTGTTATGCTTTTGCCGTAAAGCTATTGAATACGGTGAACTACTCCCATTTTGGTTGCTCGAATTGGATAGCACTATGCAAGGCATATGGTTTTCAGGAGGCTATGCATGTCACCTTTGATCTTGGTGATCCTGAAGATGACATTGATGAAGATAATATCGACATTTGGGTTGGTGTTGATACGCTTCTACTTCTACCTCTATATGAGTTTATGGAGGGAGTATTTTATATTGTTTATTTAAAAATAATTGACAACTTATTTCCATTGACATCTTATTTCCACTGACAGCTCATTTCCATTCTTCAAGAAACTTACGGAAAGTAGTAGACAAAACCTACTACACTTATGGGTATGAGCTAAATTGCAAGGAGGTAAATCATTTTGTTTCATGGATTAAAGATATTGAGACTTTTAAGATGAGTCGTTATATTCCTCCAAGTTATTATCAATACGTGTCACTAGTCCACGTGTTGAACTACGTAACATCTATCGAGATATCATGGTAAGATTTTTCATATTATGTCACCAGTGCATCTTTTGCATACATTCTTTTGAAGCTAAAGTGTACATTTTGCTAAGTATGGTATCATGATGTTCTTCAACATAAACTCCTGGTGGATTATGTACCTCATCTTATGGAAATGAAAGGGGGCATGAACATTATCAGCTTACGGCCAAGTTGGCCTGCGTGTCATCGTAGTGCGTACATGATCTGTCAAAGAGATGATGTCATCACAAAGACTGGAGAAAAGTTTTGAATGATCGCTGGGAACTACTTGGGGCAACATCAAGCGCAACCCACAAATGAGAGATAGGTTCATCTGTATTCTCCATAATGGAGATTCAGGGGTTTACCT
>NW_021216483.1:0-1322 GCF_002162155.2 Triticum dicoccoides
TAGGCAAACAAATTATCGTAGCAAGCAAAAACTAGCATATGCAAGGAAGCAGAAAGGAACAATAGCAATCTAAACATAACGAGAGGTAATTTAGTAACATGAAAATTTCTATAACCATATTTTCCTCTCTCATAATAATTACATGTAGGATCATAAGAAAATTCAACAATATAGCTATCACATAACATATTCTCAACACGATCCACATGCACGCGAAGTTGACACTCTTCCGAAATAGTGGGATTAATATTAACTAAAGTCATGACCTCTCCAAACCCACTTTTATCAAAAACTTCATAAGATTGAACATTATCCAAATATTTGGGTTCTAAAGTTGACACTCTTCCAAACCCACTTTCAATATTATTGCAAACACTATTATCAATCTCATATTCATCATGGGGATTAAATAAATTTTCAAGATCATAAGAAGAATCACCCCAATCATGATCATTGCAACAAGTAGAGGACATAGAACAACTAGCAGCCCCAAGCTTAGGGTTTTGCATATTTTTAGCACAACTGACATCAATAGAATTTATAGTAAAATCATTGCAATCATGCTTTTTATTCAAAGATCTATCGTGAATCGCTTCATAAAGTACTTCATCACAATTTTTAGATTCACGAATTTCAGGCAAAACCTCATAAAGATAATCTACTGCACTCAATTCACTAGCAATAGGTTCATCATAATTGGATCTCTTAAAGAGATTAGCAAGAGGATTAGGATCCATAAACTTTTAGCAAGAGAAGATGCAAGCAAAAAGAAGGCACATGGTAACACAAGATTGAACGAAGAAAGGGCGAATAAAACGGCAAGGGTGAAGTGGGGGAGAGGAAAACGAGAGGCAAATGGCAAATAATGTAATGCGAGAGATAGGGACTGCGATGGGTACTTGGTATTGTTGACTTGCTTGCGTGAGCCTCCCCGGCAACGGCGCCAGAAATTCTTCTTGCTACCTCTTGAGCACTGTGTTGGATTTCCCCGAAGAGGAGAGGATGATGCAGCAAAGTAGCGTAAGTATTTCCCTCAGTTTTTGAGAACCAAGGTATCAATCTAGTAGGAGACCACGCACAAGTCCCTCGTACCTACACAAAACGATAGCAACTCGCAACCAATGCTTAGGAGTTGTCAATCCCTTCACGGTCACTTACGAGAGTGAGATCTGACAGAGATAATATTTTTGGTATTTTTGATAGATAGATGCAAAGTAAAAAGTAAAAGGCAAAGTAAAAACAAAGCAAGTAAATAAAGTGATAGAGATTGATATGATGAGAATAGACCCGGGGGCCATAGGTTTCACTAGTGGCTTCTCTCA
>NW_021216484.1:0-624 GCF_002162155.2 Triticum dicoccoides
CAACAACAACAACAATAGCAGCAACAACAACAGCAACAACAACAGCAACAACAACAACAACAACAACAACAACAGCAGCAGCAGCAACAACAACAGCAACAACAACAACAACAACAACAACAACAACAACAACAACAACCACTACTAGGAAAAGGGCTATAGATGGCGCACCACACCCACGGTGCGCCATTAGTAACCTTGGCCACCACTTCCACCGAATGCACCCCCCCCCCCTGTGGATCGCCTTTTCAGTTTTAAAAAAAATAAAACAAAATGATAAAAATGTCAAAAAAATAAAAGAAAATAAGTTTCCCTTGTGATATGTGGCCTAGTTGTTGGGAAAATTAGCAAATATGAATTTTGACTTCATTTGCAAAATCTCGCGAGAATTTGTAAAAATGGGCATAACTTTTGCATACTAACTCGGATGAAAAAGTTTTTTATATGAAAAATCATCTACTCGAAAAGTTACATCCAAATTTAACAGAAAACCTAACAGCAACAACAGCAATAACAGCAACAGCAGCAACACCAACAACAACACCAGCAACAACAGCAATAGCAACAACAACAACATCAACAACAACAACAACAATAACAACAGCAACAACAATAACAGCAGCA
>NW_021216485.1:0-983 GCF_002162155.2 Triticum dicoccoides
GTACGCATAGCAGTTTTCAAAGCAGCCCAAGTAGTTGGAATAGGATATAATCTACAATGTTCAGACCACCATACACATGCAAAACTAGTGAAAGCACAAACGGCAGCAGCAACTCGTCTCTCCTCAGGATATTGTAAACATGTAAATCGTTGTTCAGTTTCTAACTCCCAAGTAAGATATATATCAGGAACATATCTACCCTCAAATGGTGGAATATTCAATTTCAGTTTAGGAATATGGACATCATCTCGTACCTGAGGTGGTGGTGCAGGCCTACCATTACGAATATATACCTGAGGTCGACCTGCTGGTGGTGGTACAGGTGGCTGCACGTAGTGTTGATTTTGATCAACCTCATCCTCATAATCTCCCACATAATCATCCTCCTCCGCATCAGCAGCAGGAGCCACAGAAGTATCAACAGCAGCACCAACAGTTTGGCCAAATGCAAGAGGAACACGGCTTGCTCGGCACAGGTCTGCTTCACGACGTGGAGGTAGTCGTTGTTGTTGTTGTTGGAGAGGTGCGTTAGCTGCAGCGAGTGGTGGTGGTGGAAGACGCGCGAGCAATTCATTAAACTTGTTATCGAGCTTTGTTTCAAACGTCTTCTCAAAGCCAGTGATCTTCTCCATGGCCTCTTCAAAATTGTTCAGCACATCTTGCACCTGTTCAGTCATCATTTGCTGAAACTTATCATGAAGCTCCTTGTTCGATAAATTCTCCCAGTCAATCTCGTCGGCTTGTGATCCTGGCATGGTTAGCAGCAATAGAAACACACAAGAATATGATCCTACAGACTACGAACAAGTGGTGGTGGTGGGTGTCACAAATCCGTCAAGCAAATCTCAAATTCTTACCAGTTCTTACCCAGCAGCAGGCGGTGATCGGCAACCGTTGTAGTCAAAAACTCTCAAAGCTTGGATAGAGCGATTACCAGGGAGAGTCAAACGCACGACGTAGATGTATGTGGAGCTGGGAAGGCT
>NW_021216486.1:0-960 GCF_002162155.2 Triticum dicoccoides
CTTTGAAAAGTTCAAGGAATTTCAGAATGAGGTGGAGAATCAACGTGACCGAAAGATAAAATTCTTACGATCAGATCGTGGAGGAGAATACTTAAGTCACGAATTTGGTACACACTTAAAGAAATGTGGAATCGTTTCACAGCTCACGCCGCCTGGAACACCTCAGCGAAACGGTGTGTCCGAACGTCGTAATCGCACTCTATTGGATATGGTGCGGTCTATGATGTCTCTTACCGATTTACCGCTATCATTTTGGGGATACGCTCTAGAGACAGCTACATTCACTTTAAATAGGGCACCGTCTAAATCCATTGAGACGACACCGTATGAATTATGGTTTGGAAAGAAACCTAAGCTGTCGTTTCTAAAAGTTTGGGGATGCGAAGCTTATGTCAAGAAACTTCAACCTGAAAAGCTCGAACCCAAGTCGGAAAAATGCGTATTCATAGGATACCCTAAGGAAACTGTAGGGTATACCTTCTTCTTAAGATCCGAAGGCAAGATTTTTGTTGCCAAGAACGGATGCTTTCTGGAAAAAGAGTTTCTCTCAAAAGAAGTAAGTGGGAGGAAAGTAGAACTCGATGAAGTACTACCTCTTGAGCGGGATAGTGACGCAGCACAGGAAACCGTTCCTGTGATGCCCACACCAACTGAAGAGGAAAACCATGATAATGATCAAGGTACTTCGGATCAAGTTACTGCTGAACTTCGTAGGTCCACAAGGACACGTTCCGCACCAGAGTGGTACGGCAACCCTGTCCTGGAAATCATGTTGTTAGACAACAATGAACCTTCAAACTATGAAGAAGCAATGGCGGGCCCGGATTCCAACAAATGGCTTGAAGCCATGAAATCCGAGATAGAATCCATGTATGAAAACAAAGTATGGACTTTGACAGACTTGCCCGATGATCGGCGAGCGATAGAAAACAAATGGATCTTTAAGAAGAAGACGGACGC
>NW_021216487.1:0-776 GCF_002162155.2 Triticum dicoccoides
ATAAGCATTCTGTCGTAGCCGAGCTGCCCCCTTACCTATTCGTAAGTACGTTGGAGTTCCCGAGAAAAGAACGACATCACCATGATGACCTGAAGCAGAGAAGTGAAGACAACCATGTAATGGATCGACCTCCTCGAGAAGAGTAGCCAAGACCAACAAGACCCGTTAGAATTTCGCAACCTAATCCCTTCCCCGCACTTCCCCTCTTAAATCTCGGGACGAGATTTCTTGTAGTGGAGGAGAATTGTGACGCCCGGGTAATTAAGCTACAGTGCTCCTCTGCTAATGATGCCACGTCACCTCAATTATAGTTGCTAATCTCGAGTTAGTTCGAAACCGATTCAAATTCAAGTTCAAAATCAGGCAAACAATAAAAGTCTTCAATTTTTAAAACTAAAATGTTCGGAGTGAACAAAATAATGCACAGGTAATTATTGTGGAGAAACCACAATTTTATAATATGTTAAAGGCTCTAGAGTAATTAAAACAGCAGCTGTGACAATTAATTAAATGCCTTTTATAATTAATAATAATGCAAACTATTTTTATTAGGTGTCAAACTTTTTGGGGTAGTAGAATAAATTATAACATTAATTTAGGAGTTGTATTTATATTTTATAAAACAAAAGTTAAAAGAATAAAATAGAAAAGAAAATAGATAAAGAAAAGAAAACAGAAAACAAAGCTAAAAAAAACATAAAAATAGAAACACCCCCCCACGCTGGGCCGAGCGGCCCAGCTGGCCTCCGCACCAGGCCGCCCCACGTCCCAACCGG
>NW_021216488.1:0-957 GCF_002162155.2 Triticum dicoccoides
AACGCCGAGGACGGCTTTATTTTCAAGAAGGGGAGGATGATGAGGACATGACTACCTTGGATATGACCAAAAATATTGCATATATGCATATTTGTCAGGTGATTTCTAGTGCAAACTATTCAATAATCTATTTATGTTATCCAGAACAAAAATACTTCACACACTTTTGTGTTTTGTCTAATTGCAGGTGTATGGGACATTTGTACAATCCACATATGAAGATAAGGAAGAAAGAGATGTTTATTTGCTGTCTAAAAAGTTCTCTCACGTCACTTTTGGCCCAAGAGAAGATAGAGTCCAAGTCTCTCACGTTCTGGATTCAGATTCGGACTGCACAGACATACCTGACTCAAAACGCACACAAGTTTTTCATACGAACTCCGAATTGGGTGATTCTTTTTTTGTTGGAAACTAGAGTTCGTGCACTTTCCAACCCAATTGGAATCACCTTCAAATTCGTCTGGAGCGTTGAGTTGTGGACGAAACAATCTGATGCTGCAGCGGAATCCGAGTCAAACTACAAGTCCAAAGGTGTTACATCACCTCCACTTGGGCCCATTGGCCTTGTACGACCTAGATTTAGTTTTAGGCTGCCTTGGGACGTCCTCCCACCTCCTTGGCCGCCACCCCTTGCTCCTATATAAGTAGATCCATCTAGTAGCTTTTCCTTGGGATTTGTTTAGTTAAAAGTTAGCCATTGCAACTTCGTGTACTTCGTTTGTGTCCAACGACCAGACCAAGACCGCTTCCGGATCCCCACCATTATCAATACTTCATATATATTTGCAATATTCAGATTGCTTTATCACATTCTTGCTCGTTCTTCGATTGCTTGCAGGAATAGACCTTCGTGGTCAGGCTGACCGTGCTTCCAGCATCGTTAGTAACCTCAGGAGATTGGTTTAGCGATTGCTAAGGCGCAACGTTGTGCACGTTTGTAGTCGGATTGTCAAAGTC
>NW_021216489.1:0-900 GCF_002162155.2 Triticum dicoccoides
GCCCTCCCCCTCTCCCTTGGCCCTATATATAGTGGGGAAAAGGAGGAGCAATCATACCTAAGGCCTTTGGTTGCCTCCCTCTCCCTCCCGTGACACATCTCCTCTCCCGTAGGTGCTCGGCGAAGCCCTGCAGGATTGCCACGCTCCTCCACCACCACCACGCCGTTGTGCTGCTGTTGGATGGAGTCTTCCTCAACCTCTCCCTCTCTCCTTGCTGGATCAAGGCGTGGGAGACGTCACCGGGCTGTACGTGTGTTGAACGCGGAGGTGCCGTCCGTTCGGCACTTGATCATCGGTGATCTGAATCACGACGAGTACGACTCCATCAACCCCGTTCACTTGAACGCTTCCGCTTAGCGATCTACAAGGGTATGTAGATGCACTCTCCCTTTCTACTCGTTGCTGGTCTCTCCATAGATAGATCTTGGTGTTTTGTAGGAATTTTTTTGAATTTCTGCTATGTTCCCCAACAGTGGCATCATGAGCTAGGTCTATTGCGTAGATTCTATGCACGAGTAGAACACAAAGTAGTTGTGGGCGTTGATTTTGTTCAATATGCTTGCCGCTACTAGTCTTATCTTGATTCGGCGGCATCGTGGGATGAAGCGGCCCGGACCGACCTTACACGTACTCTTACGTGAGACTGGTTCCACCGACTGACATGCACTAGATGCATAAGGTGGCTAGCGGGTGTCTGTCTCTCCTACTTTAGTCGGATCGGATTCGATGAAAAGGGTCCTTATGAAGGGTAAATAGCAATTGGCATATCACGTTGTGGTCTTTGCGTAGGTAAGAAACGTTCTTGCTAGAAACCCATAGCAGCCACGTAAAACATGCAAACAACAATTAGAGGACGTCTAACTTGTTTTTGCAGGGTATGCTATGTGATGTGATATGGCC
>NW_021216490.1:0-1043 GCF_002162155.2 Triticum dicoccoides
ACGATGAACTAACCTTACGTCGATCCTCATCGTCATACCATTTCGCCTTGAACAACAAGCTTGGTTTCGAGTTGTGTCGTACCCTTGGTTCCAATAACCTTTCACTTCATCATTACTTTGATTGATGTCGTCGCCGATCGATTACATCTTCATGAACTCTCGCGACAAAGGTGTCGTGATCATCAACATTCTGAGCTCATCTAGGATATCAATTGAATTCATGATGAGAAATACCATCCTTGTCCCTCGATGATTTGAGTTATCATCGGCAACATTCTTGCCTTCCCCCCCCCCCAACACAAACTTGTTCACAATTTTGTGTTGTACCGTGGTTTCCTTGCTATCCAGCAATTGTTCTTCTTTACCTTGGAGTATTACCGTCCTTTATGTCAAGAATGTTCTGAGATTTGTTCCACCTCTTGAGAACTCTTGACATAGAAATACTTCTCACCATCACCATTCTTTCTTGGTCCCTGTGTTAATTCCAACAAGTGAAAGGTGTTGTTTGGATTCTTTCCTTCTAGCAACCCTATCTCTTTGAAGTTAATGGTCGGTCGTTCATTCTTAGACTGTTGATTATTGAATCACCATTCCAATGTTGGTCGTGCAACCCAACCCATATTTCGGGCGCACCTTTCAACCAATGTTTAATTGTGTATGTTTTCCTCGAGCATACTTCCTTATATCATTTGATATGCCAAATGTTATATCCTTGTTCACTTAATTGTGGAAATCCATCTTTTGGTAATCTCGATGAATTGCCGTTGAGCTCACCAGACACCTCCTTGTCCTCTCCTTGGGATAATGATGGACTCTTGATAACGGAAATCACTTCATAGTTCATTTCCCCGAGAATCTTACAATGTCATCTCGTCAATTTGCGTTGCGCCTTTTCTTCTCAGGTATCCTAAGTCTGAGGTATCCTGACACCAATCGGATCTGAATCTCGGTCAGATATGATGGTTGGGACAACTTTCCAAGAGTTATGATGTTGATCCTTTGATGACCCGGTAGCATGATGTCATGCCTAGCACCCCCCCCCC
>NW_021216491.1:0-1929 GCF_002162155.2 Triticum dicoccoides
GTGGGGGGGAGGAATCGTGGGGAGAGTGGGGAAATGGGGTTAGGGTTTCTGGTAGTGGGGGGGGTTATAGCCGGGGGTGGGCCGGCTGGGCTAGGTGTGGAGGGGGTTATGGGGGAGTGGGGACGGGCCGGCCTAGTCGGCCTGGTGGCCAGCTGGTTGGGCCAAGGTCCAGTTGGCCTGGGGGGGTTCTTTTCCCTTTTTTTTGTTAGTTTTCCTTTCTATTTTTGTGTTTTCTTTTCTTTTAAGTTTACTTTTTACTTAATATTAAAATGATCCCTAAATTAGTAATACCATGAAACCCACTGCCACAAAAGGTTTTATCCCAAGACAGTTTAGTTTAGTATTTTATTTATTTATAAAAGCATTTAAATATCGGTTTTGCTACTGTTTTATTCATTTTAGATTATTTAAACATTTTATAAAGGTGTGGTTTCTCCACCATAATTACCTATGCATTATTCGGTTCACTCCGAACATTTTAGTTTTAATATTTGTAAACTTTTATTGTTTGCCTATTTTTGAATTTGAATTTGAATCGGTTTCGAACTAACTCGAGATTAGCAACTATAAACGAGGTGACGTGGCACCATTAGCAGAGGATCACTGTAGCTTAATTACCCGGGTGTCACAATTCTCCTCCACTACAAGAAATCTCGTCCCGAGATTTAAGCGGTGGAGTAAGGGGCGAAGGTGTTGGTAGCGAAAAACCTAACGAGTCTTCTCGGTCTTGGCTTCCCTTTCGAAGAGGTTGATCCCTTACATTGATGTCTTCGGTCCTCTGCTTCAGGTCGTCATGATGAAGTCACCGTCCTTCCTTTAGGACCATCACCGAACTTACGAAAGGGTGAGAAGGGAAAACTGTATATGGATGGATTCTAACAAGATCGAGCATCAGACGGTTAACTCAGGGAAGAAGCATAAGTTTCTCTCGATTTGAAACTTAAGAAGATATCGAGAGCAAAGTAAGAAGGTACCATGAGAAGTTTCAAACGGATAGGCAATCGTTCGATGCCTAATCAGAAGGTGAAAGGGTTTCAGGGCAACGAGAATAGGTATTGCGTCTCATACCAGAATAGATCACTAGACAGGTGGTCCGTGAATTACATACGAAGTCGAGCGTGAGGAACAACCTTGGGAATAGGTGTTGTATAGGAGAGTCAGGTTTCGATCCTGTGGAACTGTGGGTTATGGGCCCACCATGTGGGATAAAAGTAGGAGGGGTGACATCTTGCATGGTCACGATAGCAAGGCATGTCAGGGAGTACCATGTCAGCTATGTCGGCAACAATGTTGGTACCAAGGGCGAGGGACGAAGAGAACCATTTTCCTGCTCGTTGAAACGAGGCGGACCAATAGGCAAGGTTCCCGTCCATCGGTGGTTACCGGAATGTCATCAACAATAGTAACAAGGTCTTACTGACAGAGTTGTACATCGAGGTGTTTGCACAAGCAGTGGATTATTACTGCTTATATCATATAGATCATAGAAAAGGTTTAAACAAACCAATGGAAGGAAAATATGATCATCAGATTAAACAGAACAATGGAAAGGAAAATATGTTTAAACACATATTTCGAGGGTATATCCTTCCCAAGGATAAGCAGAGCAAGATATCCATTACAGGATATAAAGTAGAAAGCCATTTAGGTAAGGGGGGAGGAATCTCATGATATTACTCATACAACGGTGTTAGGATAATTGATAATTAAAATATAGCATCGTGCTTCAAACGTGCCTGTTGAAAATCGGAGTACCATTGACATGCTTCGAGATAGCAGTGACATGGTCTTCAGGTGAAGATCAGACTTTGGAAACACGAAGGATCCATCAAGAATAACTTGTAGAATAAGTCTTACAATTTCCTCATGGATGAATGGATAACCTTGCTGAAAAGGAATCTATAATGATAGGTCCTCCAGCCGGGGGGG
>NW_021216492.1:0-2973 GCF_002162155.2 Triticum dicoccoides
GTATACCTCCTATTTCAGATCCGGAAGCAAAAGTGATTTTTTCTAGAAACGGGTCCTTTCTCGAGGAAAAGTTTCTCTCGAAAGAATTGAATGGGAGGATGATGGAGACTTGATGAGGTTATTGAACCGTCACTTCAACTAGTGTGTAGCAGGGCACAGGAAGTTGTTCCTATGGAACCTACACCAATTGAAGTGGAAGCTTATGATAGTGATCATGAAACTTCGGATCAAGTCACTACCAAACCTCATAGGTCGACAAGGATGCGTACTACTTCAGAGTGGTACGTAATCCTGTCTTGGAAGTCATGTTGCTAGACAACAATGAACCTATGAGCTATGGAGAAGCGATGGTGGGCCCGGATTCCGACGAATGGCGAGAGGCCATAAAATCTGAGAGAGGATCCATGTACAAAAACAAAGTATAGACTTTGGAAGAACTACTTGATGGTCGTAAGGCTGTTAGGTGCAGATGGATTTTAAAAGGAAGATGGACAATGATGGTAAGTGTCACCATTAAGAAAGCTCGGCTTGTCGTTAAGATGTTTTCCAACAAGTTCAAGGAGTTGACTACGATGAGACTTTCTCACTCGTAGCGATGCTAAGAGTCTGCTGGAATTATGTTAGCAGTTACTGCATTATTTATGAAATCTTGCAGATAGGATGTCAAAACATTGTTTCCTCGATGTTTTTCTTGAGGAAAGATTGTATGTGATACAACCAGAAGGTTTTGTCAATCCTGAAAGATGCTAACAAGTATGCAAAGCTCTAGCAATCCTTCTAAGGACTGGAGTAAGCATCTCAGAGTTGGAATGTACACTTTGATGAGATGATCAAAGATTTTGGGTTTATACAAAGTTTATGAGAAACTTGTATTTCCAAAGAAGTGAGTGGGAGCACTATATAATTTTTGATGAGTATATGTTGTTAACATATTGTTGATCATAAATGATGTAGAATTTCTATAAAGCATACAGGGTTATTTGAAAAGTGTTTTTCAATGGAAAACCTGGATTAAGCTACTTAAACGATAGATCAAAAACGCTTAATAGTACTTTCAAATGAATACATACCGTGACAAGATTTTGAAGGAGTTCAAAATAGATCAGCAAAGTTCTTGGCTGTGTTACAAGGTGTGAGCATTGAGTAAGACTCAAGACCTGACCACGGCAGAAGAGAGAGAAAGGACGAAGGTCGTCCCCTATGCTTTAGACATAGGCTCTACAGTATGCTATGCTGTGTACCGCACCTGAAGTGTGCCTTGCCATGAGTCAGTCAAGGGGTACAAGAGTGATCCAGGAATGGATCACATGACAGTGGTCGAACTTATCCTTAGTAACTAGTGGACTAAGGAATTTTCTCGATTATGGAGGTGGTAAAAGAGTTCGTCGTAAAGGGTTACGTTGATGCAAACTTTGACACTAATCCGGATGACTCTGAGTAGTAAACCGGATTCGTATAGTAGAGCAGTTATTTGGAATAGCTCCAAGTAGCGCATGGTAGATGCATCTACAAGATGACATAGAGATTTGTAAAGCACACATGGATCTGAAAGGTTCAGACCCATTGACCGATAAACCTCTCTCACAAGCAAGATATGAACATACCCCATGGGTGTTGGATTCTTTACAATCACATAGTGATGTGAACTAGATTATTGACTCAAGTGCAAGTGGGAGACTGTTGGAAATATGCCCTAGAGGCAATAATAAAATGGTTATTATTGTGTTTCCTTGTTCATGATAATTGTCTATTGTTCATGCTATAATTGTATTAACTGGAAACCGCAATACATGTGTGAATACATAGACCACAATGTGTCCCTAGTAAGCCTCTAGTTGACTAGCTCGTTGATCAATAGATGGTCATGGTTTCCTGACCATGGACATTGGATGTCATTGATAACGGGATCACACCATTAGGAGAATGATGTGATGGACAAGACCCAATCTTAAGCGTAGCACTAGATCGTGTAGTTCGTTTGCTAAAGCTTTTCTAATGTCAAGTATCATTTCCTTAGACCATGAGATTGTGCAACTCCCGGATACCGTAGGAATGCTTTGGGTGCACCAAACGTCACAACATAACTGGGTGGCTATAAAGGTGCATTACAGGTATCTCCGAAAGTGTCTGTTGGGTTGGCACGAATCGAGACTGGGATTTGTCACTCCGTATGACGGAGAGGTATCTCTGGGCCCACTCGGTAATGCATCATCATAATGAGCTCATTGTGACTAAGTAATTGGTCACGGGATCATGCATTACGGAATGAGTAAAGTGACTTGCTGGTAACGAGATTGAACAAGGTATTGGGATACCGATGATCGAATCTCGGGAAAGTAACATACCGATTGACAAAGGGAATTGTATATGGGATTGCCTGAATCCTCGGCATCGTGGTTCATCCGATGAGATCATCGTGGAACATGTGGGAGCCAACATGGGTATCCAGATCCCGCTGTTGGTTATTGGCCGGAGAGTTGTCTAAGTCATGTCTGCATGGTTCCCGAACCCGTAGGGTCTACACACTTAAGGTTCGATGACGCTAGGGTTATTAGGAAGACTTGTGTGTGATTACCGGATGTTGTTCGGAGTCCCGGATGAGATCCCGGACGTCACGAGGAGTTCCGGAATACTCCGGAGGTGAAGATTTATATATGGGAAGTCATCATACGGTCACCGGAAATATTCGGGGGTATACCGGTATTGTACCGGGACCACTGGAGGGGTTCCGGGGGTCCACCGGGAGGGTCCACCTGCCCCGGAGGGCCTTATGGGCTGTAGGTGGAAGGGAACCAGACCCTAGTGGGCTGGGCGCCATCCCCCCTAGGGCCCATGCGCCTAGGGTTTGGGGGAACCCTAAAGGGGGTGCCCCCCTTGCTTGGGGGGCAAGCCCCCTCTCCCTTGGTCGCCCCCCCTCTAGATCTCATCTAGAGGGGTTGGCCCCCTTCCCCCTTCTCCCTATAGATAGAGGGG
>NW_021216493.1:0-958 GCF_002162155.2 Triticum dicoccoides
GTGTTGGTTATGAACACTCACAATTTTGGCCAATTCTAACGCATTTTGTGGACTTTTATTCACCGTTTTCTGGTCCTGAAGTGATTTCCGTAGTTGTTGAACCCCAAAGCGCACTTACGTGTTAGTCATCAACACTCACAGTTTGGGCTGATTCTGGCCTGTTTCATGGACTATTACTCACTGTTTTGGGGCCCCGGAGTGATTTCCACGGTTAACGAACCGCAGGGTGCATTTACGTGTCGGTCATCAACACTCGCAGTTTTGGCCTATTCTGGCCCTTTTCTTGGACTATTACTCTGTTTTTGGGTCCAAGCTTGATTTCCATGATTTACGAACCCCGTGGTGCATTTACGTGTCGGTCAATGACACTCACAATTTTGCCTAATTTCTGGTCTGTTTTGTGTACTATTACTCACCGTTTTGGCGTCCTAGAGCGATTTCCACGATTTACAATCCCCGTGGTGCGTTTGCGTCTCTATCGTCAAAACTCACAGTTTTGGCCAATTCCGACGCGATTCGTGGACTACTACTCATCATTTAGGTTTCCCGAAGCGATTCCATAGTGGTTGAACCCTAAGGTCCGTTTACGTGTCTGTGATCAACACTCACAGTTTTGGCCGATGCTGGCCCATTTCATGGACTATTACTCACCGTTTTGGGGCCCCAAAGTGATTTCCACGGTTGTTTAACCCCATGGTGCGCTTACATGTCGATCATCAACAAGCGCACTTTGGGCCAATTTTGGACCATTTCTTGCATTATTACTTAGTTTTGGGGTGCCGGAGTGATTTCCACGATTGACGAACTCCGGAGTGCGTTTACGTGTCGGTCATAAACACTCACAATTTTGGCCAATTCTCGTCCGTTTCGTGCACTATTACTGACCGTTTGGGCGTCCCAGAGCGATTTCCATGATTGACAATCCCCGGAGTGCGTTTGCGTGTCTGTCGTCAACACC
>NW_021216494.1:0-615 GCF_002162155.2 Triticum dicoccoides
ACAGTTTTGGCCGATTCTGGCCCGTCTCGTGGACTATTTACTCACTGTTTTGGGGTCCCGGAGTGATTTCCACGAGTAACGAACCCTCGGTTGCATTTACGTGTCGGTCATCAAGACTCGTAGTTTTGGCCGATTCTGACCCGTTTCGTGGACTATTACTCACCGTTTTGGGGTCCGAAAGCGATTTCCATAGTTGTTGAACCCTAAGGTGCGCTTACGTGTCGGTCATCAACACTCACAGTTTTGGCCGATTCTGGCCCGTTTCGTGGGCTATTACTCACTCTTTGGGGCCCCGGAGTGATTTTCATGATTAACGAACCCTGGGGTGCTTTTACGTGTCGTTCATCCACACTCGTGTTTTTTGTCGATTCTGACCCATTTCGTGGACTATTACTCACCGTTTTGGGGCCCCAAAGCGATTTCCATAGTTGTCGAACCCCAAGGTGCGCTTACGTGTCGGTCATCAACACTCGCGGGTTTAGCCGATTCTGGCCCGTTTCGTGGGCTATTACTCACTGTTTGGGTCCCGGAGTGATTTCCATGATTAACGAACCCTGGGTTGCGTTTACGTGTCGGTCATCAACACTCGCGGTTTTTGTTGATTCTGACCCGTTT
>NW_021216495.1:0-686 GCF_002162155.2 Triticum dicoccoides
TCGCGGTAGCGACGACAGACACCGAGACGAGCACGTGACAGTACTGCAACCCTATCTTAGCGTAAGTGAGTCGAGGCGGATGTCGTCGCGGTAGCGACGATGGACGCCGAGACGAGCACGTGACACCAGTGCCTCCCTGTCTTAGCGTAACGCGAGTCGAGGCGGACGTCGTTGCGGTAACGACGACGGACGCCGAGACGAGCACGTGACACCAATGCCACCCTGTCTTAGTGTAACGCGAGTCGAGGCGGACGTCGTCGCGGTAGCGACGATGGAGGCCGAGACGAGCACGTGACAGCACTGCAACCCTGTCTTAGCGTAACGCGAGTCGAGGCGGACGTCATCGTGGTAGCGACAACGGACGCCGAGATGAGCACGTGACAACACTGCCACCCTGTCTTAGCGTAACGCGAGTCGAGGCGGACGTCGTCGCGGTAGCGACGATGGAGGCCGAGACGAGCACGTGACACCACTGCCTCCCTGTCTTAGCGTAACGCGAGTCGAGGCGGACGTCGTCGCGGTAGCGACGACGGACGCCGAGACGAGCACGTGACACCAGTGCCACCCTGTCTTAGCGTAACGCGAGTCGACGCGGACGTCGTTGCGGTAGCGACGACGGACGCCGAGACGAGCACGTGACAGCACTGCCTCCCTTTTTTAGCGTAACGCGAGTCGAGGCGGACGTC
>NW_021216496.1:0-1248 GCF_002162155.2 Triticum dicoccoides
GCCGAACAGGGCCAGGCCCACCTCTCTCCTAGGCGGTCTCAACCTGCCCTGTCGCTCCGCCACAAAAGATCCACACAGAGGGCCGTCGGGACAAAGGTCCTTTCAGCCCCCAATCCGTGAATCACTCGCGGGTACTCTTCGAGCTGACCCGACTTTAGTCACCATCTGTATAGTATGTATGTATAGTATATACCCGTGATCACCTCCCAGGTGATCACGGCCCGATAGTATAGCAAGGCAGACTGACAAGAATGTAGGGCCGATGATGGTAAACTAGCATCCTATACTAAGCATTTAGGATTGCAGGTAAGGTATCAACAGGTGTAGCAACAATGACAGGCTATGCATCAGAATAGGATCAACGGAAAGCAGTAACATGCTACACTACTCTAATGCAAGCAGTATAGAGAAGAATAGGCGATATCTGGTGATCAAGGGGGGGCTTGCCTGGTTGCTCTGGCAAGAGAGAGGGGTCGTCAACTCCGTAGTCGAACTGGGCAGCAGCAGCGTCGGTCTCGTAGTCTACCGGAGAGAAGAGGGGAAGAAACAATGAATACCAAGTAAACAGATGCATATCGATGCATGACATGTCAAGAAGCGATGCTAGGCGTGCCCTAACGTGGTATGAGGTGGTACTGGTTAAGGGGGGAATCATCCGGGAAAGTATTCCCGGTGTTTCGCGTTTTCGGACAGATGAACCGGAGGGGGAAAGTTGCGTGTTTGGTATGTTAGAGGTGTGTGGTGGACGAACGGGCTTCGTAGCCGGGTTCGTCTCGTCGTTCTGAGCAACTTTCATGTTGAAAATATTTTAATCCGAGTTACGGATTAAAAGATATGATTTTTAAAAGATTTTATTAATTTCTGGAATTTAATTAATTAATTAATTAATTCGAAAAAAATGTATTTATGACGTCAGCATGATGTCATGCTGACGTCAGCAGTCAACAGGGTTGACTGAGTCAACCCTGACAGGTGGGTCCCGCATGTCATTCTCTGTTATCTAATTAACCTAATCAGATTTAATTAACAGTGGTTAATTAGCTTTAATTAGTGATTAGGTTAAATCTAATCTGATTTAATTAAGTTAATTAATTCTCTAATTAATTAATTAATTAATTAATATTTTAATTATTATTTTTAATATTTAGTTTTCCCTTTTTTTTTCGTTTTAACAGTGGGGCCGGCCCCACTGGTCAGGGACCCAGCCCAACCGGGGCGGGCGAACGGGGAGAGGCGCAGTTGAGCGCC